>NC_034196.2:3631646-3921646 GCF_002021735.2 Oncorhynchus kisutch
AGCATTACAGTCCCGAACCCTTCCCACTCTGCTTATCCTGTGCAAACTCCACAGCACCACAGTTACCCAACCAGTCAAGGTAGCGATGACGACTGGGATGATGACTGGGATGACAGCTCGACTGTGGCGGATGAACCTGGAACGATACATGACAATGATGGAACTAGTTCCACAGCATACACGGTCACTACCAGTTTACCTGAGAGACGTAGCAGTGCCCAAGCCAAAAGTTCAGCCACAGTGAGTAAAAACCTCAACAGGTTTTCAACCTTTGTGAAATCAGGTGGAGAGGCTTTTGTGTTGGGCGAGGCGGCTGCCTTTGTCAAGGACGGGGACAAGATCTGTGTTGTCATGGGCCAGTATGGGCCAGAGTGGCAAGAAGACCCATATCCATTTGCCTGCTCTATCGATGACCCCACCAAACAGACTAAATTCAAAGGCATGAAGAGTTACATGTCATACAGACTAACTCCCTCTCATACCCAGAGCCAGGTGAATAGAAGGTACAAGCACTTTGACTGGCTCTATGCCCGCCTAGTGGAACGATTCCCTGTCATATCAGTCCCCCATCTGCCCGAGAAACAGGCCACGGGGCGCTTCGAACAGGACTTTGTCTCCAAGCGCAGAAAAGGTTTAATATGGTGGATGAATCACATGACGAGCCATCCTGTCCTGGCCAGGTGTGACGTCTTCCAGCACTTCCTCACCTGCCCCAGCACAGACGAGAAGACGTGGAAGATGGGCAAGCGAAAGGCGGAGAAGGATGAGTTGACTGGCGCTAACTTCTTCCTGACCATCTCCACCCCGGCCGTTCCACTGGACCTACAGGAGGTGGAGAGCAAAATAGACGGTTTCAAAGCCTTCACCAAGAAGATGGATGAGAATTGTCTGTTAGTCAACGCTACCATCAACGAGTTCGCCAGGAAGCAGATCACCGGCTTCAAGAAAGAGTATCAGAAAGTGGGCCAGTCCTTCAAACTGCTGGGCCAAGCCTTTGAGATGGACCAACAGGCCTATTCCGTAGGACTGAACCGTGCCATAGCATTCACAGGAGAGGCCTACGAGGTTATAGGAGACTACTTTGCCGAGCAGCCCAGACAGGATTTGGACCCCATATCGGACCTGCTGGACCTGTACAAGGGACACCTGGCCAACTACCCTGATATCATCCATGTTCAGAAAGGTACAGTATGGTGTCACAGCTGTCTCTGGTCTATGCCATATAAATGCCATAGTCCATAGACCAGTCCCCTCTGACCATGGCCATTTGAGTGTAGCCTCATAGGTATTTGATTTCTTTGGTCACTACCCTCATAGGGGTCATGTCACGCGGATGTTATGTTAATGTTGAGCAAAAACAAATGTTGCCCTGGCATTCCGTGAAATCCCTTGCATCGAGATCCTTTATGTTTTTAATGTTACGTCAGTTCATGTGACATTTATTTATTTAACCTTTCTTTAACTAGGCAAGTCAGTGAAGAACAAATTGTTATTTACAATGACGGCCTGCCCCGGCCAAACCCTCCCCTAACCCGGACGACACTGGGCCAATTGTGCGCCGCCCTATGGGACTCCTGATCACGGCCAGTTGTGATACAGCCCGGGATCGAACCAGGGTCTGTAGTGACACGTCTACCACTGCAATGCAGTGCCTTAGACCGCTGCACCACTCGGGAGATTGATGCACATATGTTTTGTATTATGTTCATCTTTTGTGCTTGCTGGCAAAAGTTTGCTGTTACAGTTTATGCTGTTGAGTAATGCACTCGAACATGACTGGAAGGCATGATATGTAATTACCTGTCCTTGCAGAAATTTTGTCTCACACCCACTCTAGAGAGTGAGATCAGAGGTTGGGGCTTTGGCACATAAACCACGGACATCTGCCAAATGCTGGAGTAACTTTTTGAATAGAACTCTGATAAAGGAGCCTACAATCAGAGCGCAGGGCTCGAAGATACTGCAGATAGGCCTAGTCCTCATGGAAGGACACACGGTTCAACGGAACTCTCTCATTCTCGTTTTTTACCAAGTAAGACAACATTCTCTGATTTGTCACTTTGATTTATCACACAGGAGATACATAAATACGGGGAACTGTTTGTTACACGCTATGCAGTCCAAGTTCAATTGAGACGTCGAAGGTTAGGTTATCCTACATCTGAATAGAATGAGAAGGAGGAGATTCCGGGGCCCCTTGTCCGGCGTTGCCCTGGGAATGTCGGAATGTCGGAATGGAAGCAGCCTCAGGATTAAATTATTTTCCTCTCCAAGGGTGGGGATCTGGGGAGCTGCTCCACAATATGCCTGGGCAAATCTCTTCCCACTGGCACCGGTGAAACAGTTCAACTTATTGGTGCTTTGGAACTGTAATCGCATGCGAGCGCTGAAAATAACCAAGTTCATTTCACATCACCAGTATGTCTATTCATCCACGTTTGTGTGGGAGACTGCCTGCGTGAGTGTGACGTGTGTGTGGTATTTTGTATTCCCCAGATAAGGGTCTATTCTAATGGCTGTAGAGAAGGTTATTTCAGTAAGGCAGCGGCCAAGTCTTAAGTCAGATCTTCCACTTACACATTCAAAGCTCAAGTATGTGTCCTTCACTGCAACATTTGTACGGTTCATATCTCATTTACAACTTGTAAAACTATCGCTGCTCTTAGCTATTCACTTAGAAAAAGGTTGCTCTGTGTTTGCGGCCTTGGAGAACCTCTTAGCCTGAATACTCCACAGTGCAATAAGTTGTAAATTAGACAGACTGCTTGTAGTTAGACGATTATAACTCTGTGTGAGTGGGACAGTAGAACATTTGATTCAGTCTACTACTCTATTGGCCAGAAAGGGCATGAAACCACGGTCAACTCTTTTCCCTGAGTCATGTAAAAACTTTTCAGAGACAAATGTAGGATTCAACTAGAGTTTGCATGACAAAAGATATCCTTTTTTCCTTTCCCCCACTTTAAGGAATAGTTTTGACACCCCTTCTCTCGAAACCCTTTCCATGCCCCCTTTCCCACCCATGTTTTTCCCCCTCCCCCTCTCCGCCACCTCTCTCCTCAGGTGCCCTTACCAAAGTGAAGGAGTGCCAGAAGCAGGAAGGGGAGGGATCAACCATCAACGAGCGTTGTAACATCATTTCCTGCGCCACGCTGGCTGAGATCCAGCACTTCCACCGTACGCGCGTACGTGACTTCAAGAGCCAGATGCAACATCACCTCCAGCAGCAGATCAGCTTCTTCCAGAAGATCACTGGGAAGTTAGAGGAGGCACTGCAGAAGTACGACGAATACATAATATAAGGGACCTGAGGAAAGGAGGGTGGCTACAGAGGGATGGAGAGAGGATGGTGGGGACAGAGGGAGAGAGAGGAGGGAGAGAAAGAAAGATGGCTAGAGATGATAAATAAAGTGCCCGGAGGAGATGGGGCACTTGAATGACTTGTTCAGTTCTCCGTGACCAGATTATTCATCCATTCTACAGTCGGAAGTGAGTGGATCTATGCAGGTGATGCAGTGACGGATGGAGGAAAATGGGGTAGAAAGATACTGAAGACACTCCTTCGTTGACGTTGTTGTCCGCAAAACCTGATCGCGTAGTCTAGCTTGACGGGATATGTTAAGTCATCACATACAAGACGTGTCACTTCATGAAATGAGTGGGATGTCTTCCATAAGGAACTGTATAGAATTGCAAAGACATCTTTTAAAATACATGTTTAACCTGTTGCATTGAATCCCCCTTATTTGCCTTTTTCTCTGAACAAATGTAACAATTTCAGTTTCATGGCAAATATGAATGACGTGTGTGTGTGTGTGTGTGTGTGTGTGTGTGTGTGTGTGTGTGTGTGTGTGTGTGTGTGTGTGTGTGTGTGTGTGTGTATCTTATCATAGAGGGGGCAACCAAGGGGGGGTTGGTATTTCAATATTCTGTTGTAGTTTCTGAACCTCATTATTTGAGACCTCCCAGAGAGCTCTGTGCAAGGAACAAGCTTTAAGATTGTAGAACACTGGAGAAGAACAGAACACCTGATTTTCTATTCCTTCTTATTGTTCCCAATGGAGAGGGAGGAGGGAGGCACAAATAACTCAGCCAGAATAATACTGCAAATGATGTCTCTGTGGGATTCCCTGGTGTCGAAGGACATTGTTGAAATTAAATCCTTCCTCCTACACATGTACTCTGCATGTGAATTTGACGATTGAAGGACCATTGATTGGTATCCTCCCAAAACACAGTTGTCGGATGACAGCCAAAAGTCTAATGCATGTAAGTTATTTTACCCGGTTGATTAGGGTAGTGCTAGATGGCTTGACACACATCGCCCCTGAACAGCCTAATACATGTAGAAGGGACCTTTATCACAGTATATTCACTTGATCACACAAGGAACACTGTGTAGTCCTTTTTCTCATGTTTGCCTGGTCTACATTTAGCAGACAGCATGGCTGCAATTCAGGTACTACTACCAGGCCCACTGTTATTGATATAGGACACCATCTCTTCTCCTCTCCCAATAGGTCAAGTTACTCCACCTCCAATGCGTCCATTATTTAGACCAGATTCCTTTTCCACTAGCTCTGGGTCAAGTTACATCTGAAACACTTGAAGGGAATTTAAATGGTTTGTTGTTCTTGTTAACATACAGCTATCTTGCTGAACTGGGTTTGTTGTGTTTGCTCACCCATGTCCAGTGCTTGACTCGGGATGAAAGAAGTGCAGGAGCTGTCTTTTCCCAAGTCCATCCATTAGATTATGTTTACCGAAGTTCAGTGGTGTAAAGTACTTAAGTGAAAATATTTTTAAGTACTACTTAAGTTGTTTTTTGGGGTATCTGTACTTTACTATTTACATTTTTGACAAATTTTACTCCATTACATTCCTAAAGAAAAAAATGTACATTAAAAATTACATTATTTTCTTGAGGAATGTAGTTGAAGTAAAAGTTGTCAAAAATGTAAATAGTAAAGTATTATGTAATGAATGTATTGTAAAGTATAACTGCCTTCATTTTACCGGACCCCAGGAAGAGTGGATCTATAATAAATACTGACAAGGTAAAAATATGTCGTTCTGCCCCTGAACAAGGCAGTTAACCCACTGTTCCCCGGGCGCCAAAGACGTAGATGTCGATTAAGACAGCCCCCCCCCCCCCCTCTCTGATTCAGAGGGGTTGGGTTAAATGCGGAAGATACATTTCAGTTGAAAGCATTCAGTTGTACAACTGACTAGGTAGCCCCTTTTCCTTTCCCTACAGTATATAAGGTTCCACAGTTGACAGTCAGAGCAAAAACCAAGCCATGAGGTCGAAGGAATTGTCCGTAGAGCTCCGAGACAGGATTATGTTGAGGCACAGATCTGGGGAAGGGTACCAAAACATTTCTGCAGCATTGAAGGTCCCCAAGAACACAGTGGCCTCCATCACCAAGCCTCTCCCTAGAGCTGTGGGCCCGGCCAAACTGAGCAATCGGGGGAGAAGGGTCTTGGTCAAGGAAGTGACCAAGAACCCGATGGTCACTTTGACAGAGCTCTAAAGTTCCTCTGTGGAGATGGGAGAAACTTCCAGAAGGACAACCATCTCTGCAGCACTCCACCAATCAGGCCTTTAAGGTAGAGGGGCCAGATGGAAGCCACTCCTCAGTAAAAGGCACATGACAGCCCGCTTGGAGTTTGCCAAAAGGCACCTAAACTCTCAGACTATGAGAAACAAGATTCTCTGTTCTGATGAAACCAAGATTGAACTCTTTGGCCTGAATGCCAAGCGTCACTTCTGGAGGAAACCTGACACCATCTCTACGGTGAAGCATGGGGGTGGTTGCATCATGCTGTGGTGATGTTTTTCAGTGGCAGGGACTGGGAGACTAGTCAGGATCGAGGCAAAGATGAACGGAGCAAAGTACAGAGAGATCCTTGATGAAAACCTGCTCCAGAGTGCTCAGGACCTCAGACTGGGGCGAAGGTTCACCTTCCAATAGGACAATAACCATAAACACACAGTCAAGACAATACATGAGTGGCTTTGGGACACATCTCTGAATGTCCTTGAGTGGCCCTGACAGAGCCCGGACTTGAACCCGATCGAATATCTCTGGAGAGGCCTGAAAATAGCAGCAACGCTCCCCTTCCAACCTGACAGAGCATGAGAGGATCTGCAGAGAAAAATTTGTTAAAGTCCAGGCTCTGGGCTGGTGATGGGCTACTTTGTTTTATAGAGGGAAACAGTCATCCTCCAGATCCCTATTCAAGTCTATCCTCATGGAAGTTCACATTCACAAACACCTGGGTGGGTTAAGTTAGTCCGGAAAAGCAGCAACCAAACAGCTTTTGGTCATACGCTCTCTCTCTCAGAGCAAAGTTCACAGCACAACCAGCTGATTCAGTCATGACTCATTGCTACACAGGCTGGTTGTTCCTCTCTCTCAGAAGGACTGCATGTTTGAGATCGACTACATTGCAGTCCGGCTGTGAAGGGTGTTTCTAAATGTGAAATTCAGACTATTATAGACTATCTTCTGAACTGTGCAGCCAAACTGCAATGGCATCAATGTCAAACACACGGTCTCTCTATACAGTTGGAGGGATTTCCGCTACCATCATACCTGTTTAATTATTAATGTGATCCGAACTTACAGTTTATGTAATGTCCACAGTCCACAATCATTGAAGACTGTTTTGTGGCGACACCTTTTTGAAGTTACTGTTCATGCTCACAAAGAAGTATAAGTCCATTCATTACCCAGAACAAAGGAAGACATTTCATTTCCACTGGCTGGGGCTCTTGGGTTGTCCCTCTCTGTGGAAACAGACTAAGCCTGTTAGAACTTGATTTAAATAATATTCCTAACTGTAAAATAAAACAAAATGGGCCCGATGTCCTTTCTGATAGTAATCAAAAGCATATTGCAATGTTTGTGGAATGTTACTTTTGAATCTTCCTTAAACCTTGTTGAGTTCCCTTTAAACAGAGTTTGTGTATGTGAAATCATATCCTCCCCCTCGTGTGTACCTCACTCTTCCCCAGTCCAGCCCACATCACCCCCATGAACTTGTCTGGTGGAAAAGTGTAGTGCTTAATGGAAGGATATAAAGAAACAAAAGATGTACTAAAGTCTTTAAGGAAACTAAAAAGGTCAGTCAAGACCAACATAGGCTACTCATTTAAGATGATGTTAAAGGTATACAATACTGGGTTGGCACAAGTTACAAAATAAACAACATGCAAAGGATAAAACATCAACATAACCTACACTACATGACCTCATTGACCATCTCGTTCCAAAATCATGGGACTTAATACGGAGTTGGTCCCAACCTTTGCTGCTATAACAGCCTCCACTCTTCTGGGAAGGCTTTCCACTACATGTTGGAACAATGATGCGGGGACTTGCTTCCATTCAAACACAAGAGCATTAGTGAGGTCGGGCGCTGATGTTGGGCGATTAGGCCTGGCTCGCAGTCAGCATTCCAATTCATCCCAAAGGTGTTTTATGGAGTTGAGGTCAGGGCTCTGTGCAGGCCAGTCAAGTTCTTCCACACCAATCTCAACAAACCATTTCAATATGACAGTATCTCATTGTCATACTGAAACAGGAAAGGGCCTCCCCCAAAGTTGGAAGCACATAATCGTCTAGAATGTCGTTGTATGCTGTAGCGTAAGATTTACCTTCACTGGAACTAAAGGGGCCCGAACCATGAAAAACAGCCCCAGACCATTATTCCTCCTCCACCAAACTTTACAGTTGGCACTATGCATTCGGGCAGGTAGCTTCCTCCTGGCATCCGCCAAACCCAGATTTGTCCGCCGTGCTGCCAGATGGTGTTTCACAGAACATGTTTCCACTGCTCCAGAGTCCAATGGCGGTGAGCTTTACACTACTACCAACCATTGCACAAGGTGATCTTAGGCTTGTGTGCGGCTGCTCGGCCATGTAAACCAATTTCATAAAGCTCCCAAAAACTTTTATTGTGCTGACATTGCTTCCAGAGGCAGTTTGGAACTTGGTAGTGAGTGTTGCAACCGTGGACAGGCGATTTCTATGCGCTACGCGCTTCAGCGGTCCAGTTCTGTAAGCTTGTGTGGCTTAACACTTCGTGGTTGAGCTGTTGTTGCTCCCAGACATATCCACTTCACAATAACAACACTTACAGTTAACCGGGGCAGCCCTAGCAAGGCAGACATTTGACAAACTGACCTGTTGGAAAGGTGGCATCCTATGACTGAGCTCTTCAGTAAGGCCATTCTACTGCCAATGTTTGTCTATGGAGATTGCTTGGCTGTGTGCTTATTTTATACACCTGTCAGCAACGGGTGTGGCTGAAATAGACAGATCCACTCATTTGAAGAGGTGTCCACATACTTTTGTATATATCATGTATATTTAATTTGAAAAAATACACAGAGCTTTTGCCATATAATTCCGTATATAATGTATAGGATATCTGTGTCTTTTGCAATATACGCAGAACTTCTGAAATGACAATGTGATTTCTGCAAGCTGCAGCACAGAATGCTCATCGACGGGGGTGGAGTACGTGTGAAAAGACACTGGGTGTTCTCATCCTAGCTATCCTCGAGGGTGTAGATCTGATCTCAGTACAGACGTAATACTTATCAAATGCTGTATATTAATTTCCATAGGAATAGTGGACCGCAGACTGTATTTACTTGTATGTACAGTAGGCTACTATGCATTCAGTCATTTAAAACACTGATTCGGGTATGGCGAATCACAGGCATGATACAGTTATCATTTCATTAAAATACTGGATGTATTATTATTTCCAAACAAAAGAGTGTGTTAGTCAAGTCTATTGTTCCTAACAAGACGTGTATCATTAACACATGATGGCTGGCTGACTGCATTTAAACTAAAAGACACCTTGAAGGCAGATCTACTGTAGTCTAAAAACAGAGCCATATACAGTGGGGCAAAAAAGTATTTAGTCAGCCACCAATTGTGCAAGTTCTCCCTCTTAAAAAGATGAGAGAGGCCTGTAATTTTCATCATAGGTACACTTCAACTATGACAGACAAAATGAGGAAAAAAAATCCAGAAAATCACATTGTAGGATTTTTTATGCATTTATTTGCAAATTATGGTGGAAAATAAGTATGTGTGTGTGTGTGTGTGTGTGTGTATGTATATACTGCATATGGCTCTTGCTAC
The DNA here is from genome assembly GCF_002021735.2 of Oncorhynchus kisutch. Classification (NCBI taxonomy): domain Eukaryota; kingdom Metazoa; phylum Chordata; class Actinopteri; order Salmoniformes; family Salmonidae; genus Oncorhynchus; species Oncorhynchus kisutch. The sequence goes on from NC_034196.2 coordinate 3,640,814, forward strand.
AACTATTCCTGTGGTCTGTCATTCTAACCACTGACAGGTTGAATTGAGCAAATCAAATTTTACTGGTCACATACACATGGTTAGTAGATGTGAGTGTAGCGAAATGCTTGTGCTTCTAGTTCCGACCATGCAGTAATATCTAACAAGTAATCTAACAATTTCACAACTACCTTATAACTACCTTATACACACAAGTGTAAAGGAATGAATAAGAATATGTACATATAAATATATGGCCGAACGGCATAGGCAAGACGCAGTAGATGGTATAGAGTACAGTATATACATATGAGATGAGTAATGTAAACATTATATAAAGTGGCATTGTTTAAAATGACTAGTGAGACATTTATTACATCCAATTTTTTATGATTAAGTGGCTAGAGATTTGTGTCAGTATGTTGGCAGCAGCCACTCAATGTTAGTGATGGCTGTTTAACAGTCTGATGGCCTTGAGATAGAAGCTGTTTTTCAGTCTCTCGGTCCCTGCTTTGATGCACCTGTACTGAGCTCACCTTCTGGATGATAGCGGGGTGAACAGGCAGTGGCTCAGGTGGTCGTTGTCCTTGATGATCTTTTTGGCTTTCCTGTGACATTGTGTGGTGTAGGTGTCCTGGAGGGCAGGTAGTTTTCCCCCGGTGATGCATTGTGCAGTCCTCACTACCCTCTGGAGAGCCTTACGGTTGTGGGCGGAGCAGTTGCCGTACCAGGGGGTGATACAGCCCGCCAGGATGCTCTCGATTGTGCATCTATAAAAGTTTGTGTTTTTGGTGACAACCACATTTCTTGAGCATCCTGTGGTTGAAGAGGCACTGTTGCGCCTTCCTCACCACACTGTCTGTGTGGGTGGACCATTTCAGTTTGTCAGTGATGTGTACGTAGAGAAACTTGAAGCTTTCCACCTTCTCCACTGCGGTCATGTCGATGTGGATAGGGGGGTGCTCCCTCTGCTGTTTGCTGATGTCCACGATCAGCTCCTTTGTTTTGTTGACGTTGAGTGAGAGGTCATTTTTCTGACACCACACTCCCAGAGCCCTTACCTCCTCCCTGTAGGCTATCTCGTTATTGTTGGTAATCAAGCCTAAGTCCGACCATAAGTAAAACATTGTAACAAAGGGCGAATAGTAGAACCAACTTAGAACTTTCCATATAAGAAATTGCCCTATTCACACAAAATGGGTCATTGAAGCAGGTTTAACAACAACACCTTGGGAACAAGAGCCCTGCTGCCAGCTAACAGCAGGCAGCAGCAGCATTGAAAATGTCAAAATGTGACTCACCACCTGGATTCGGTCTTATGTAGCAAAATCTGAAATTGTATTTTTTACATTGGATAAAAGTAAAGACTCAGAAATACAAAATGGTATATCATACACCGCATTTCTGAGTAACAATGGGAAAGTAATTCTGCTTTGAATGTTGATAAACTTTAAGTTGATAAACTGAGAAAATGGCCTTTGAATGTTTTGGTATCTAGTCTACACCCATTCAACATCGTTGACACCCTCTTAAGCTTTAGCCCCCACCCATCTCGTTTTGCTCTCGGAGCGTTCAGAGCCCACACTTGACACCCTGGCCGATGATTTGTTTACCTATGGATAACATGAAAACAGCCTAACCAGCTCTGCTGGCAACAACATGATTCTGCCTTTTTGCAGACGTTTGCTGACACGGGCCACATTCAGTGGGTGTTGTACACTTTAGCTTCAGACATGTAGCTAGCTAGCTAGGTGGTAAACAATTAACCTAGCTAGGTAAACAATATGTAAGATCACACATGTTATGTAACGTTAGCTAACGAGCCAGCCAGCTAACGTTAGCTAGTTAAACAACAATGAACATAGTAAAAACATGATTTGGGACTACACTGCATGAATATGCTGGGAGCTAACCAACCAGGTTCAATGTTAGCTAGCTAACATTAGGCTCTAACTAGCAAAGCAAACAGCTCTGGGTTACGAATAATAATGTCAGCTAGGGAGCACAGCCAGCTAACGTTAACTAGCTAGCTAACAGTACACTTTAGCTTAAGACATGTAGCTATCTAGCTAGGTAAACAATGAACCTAGCTAGGTAAGCAACGTGTAAGATCACACACACGTCATATAATGTTAGCTAACGAGCCATCCAACTAATGTTAGCTAGTTAAACTACAATGAACATAGTGCCACATCATGTCGTTACTACACTGCATGAATATGCTGGGAGCTAATCAACCAGGTTCAATGTTAGCTAGCTAACATTAGGCTCTAACTAGCAAAGCAAACAACTCTGGGATACGAATAGGGAGTCAGCCAGCTAACACTAGCCCTTAGTTTGAAGATGTAATCCGGAGGCAAGTGTTTTCTCCACCTCTTTAGCTATCATACTCTAAGTCCACTGACTTGATCCTCCAGAAAGTGGAGAGCAACACTTATGCAGCTCCACTACAAGACACATTTCCTACATTAAAAAAAGCTGTGTTCGACAGGATCACCAACACAGACTGACCAGCTCAAATAGACAGAAGCCCTCTATATGGCAGACCAATCCAAACTCCTCTGTCGACATGTCCAGCCCACTCATTATCTCAGCCAATCATTGCTAGTGGGAAAGTTGCTGTCGTAATTTAACAATTTTAGTCATATTTACAGAGTTTGTTAATCATGTTTGTTATTAAAGCACATGAAAGTTCACATGTTCCAGAAGGTATTTCTGCCAAAAAACGCATTTTGATAAAAGAAGAAACATTTTAAAATGGCTCTCCTGTGAAGTCGTGACTTAACACATACACCTAGTTTCCTGAAACGGGTCACAAATGTGGAATGTGTCAATAGTCACATTGGGAACAAGCTGAGGTTAAACCTCTGTCTGGTTTCCTTTGAACTGCTTCTCTAGGGTATTTTTGTTATGGGTTTTGTGGTTCGTGTTGTGAGGGTGGGTAGCAGAGTGCATTTTAGTCCCTGTGTCGCCTGTGGTTTGATTGTGTGTGGTGACCTGGTCGTGAGGTTTAAACTCTCGTCAAATGGCACGATGCTAAACAGAAACTCTCCCACAGATGGCTGGACATTATCTGCCCTCAGAAGGTATGTGAATGAGTAATTGAGCATGGACACATGGACCTCTGTTATGTTGTGGTCGGCAAAATATCCTAATTGGGAAAGGAAAGATGTTGATTGGCAGTGTTGTTGTTGTGTACCAGGGCCTCCTCCATGGCCACCCTGCCCTGGACCATGTCCCGGAAGGTAAAGCTCTCCACAGAGTAATTGGATCCATCCAAGAGGTCAAAGGTCACCTTGACCAGCTTGCCGTGTTTGGGAGGTGGCAAGTTGTGGAAGACTGGGTCGCTGCCGCTGAGTGTGGCAAGCTCTGTGGTGTCCATAGCGTTTTTCCTCGGCTTTACGGCGATGCAGCTGGGGATCAGGAGGCGCTTTGCTGAGATGGATGAGCGGTCGAACCGGGACTGCCGTCACAGCAGTTAGGTTACTTTCCGGGGTTGAGACCGTGAACTCAAAGCTATCCGAGGAGGAAGTGAGGTCTATCATGTGGTAGGACAATCTGAGTGGAGATCCTCCTGGTTAAACTCACTGACTGGCAGGTCAGACATGAGGAGAAAGCCATAGTGTGGCAGTGTGGTCACTGTGTAGTGGATGGTCACGCTGTCTCCCATTGGTCTCTACAACCACATGTTCTGCTGTCAAGGTAGCGGTGGTCTGACCCTGAACTAGCTTCACGCCCGTGTTGTTCACCATGGATACGGTTGCCACAGCGACTTCCAGGTTGAAGAGCTTGTAGAGAGGCCGATAAACACTCCTAAAGATGACTTCCCGTCCTGGATGAAATGGTCCCTACCTTCGTGGATGTCCGCCTAGGAGAAGGCCGAGACCGTCTCTTTCAGGTGCTCTCCAAGACCCAGGTAGCCATTGGTGGGTTTGTTGATCACCTAAATAAAATCACAACGAATGTACACTTATTTCAAGTGCATTTCACAGACGTCGCAACACACTTCACAGCAAGAGGAGGGAGGGAAAACAATGTTCCTTTTTTTCGTCACTGATTTCAGGCCGAGTGGAAACTTAAACATTGTGAAAATTCTGTGCAACTTCTGGCGAGCGTTTACTGTGAACACGCTTTAAGTTCGTTTTAACAGTGGCCAAGTTGGCTACTGAGGCTATTTGATCATAATGAAGGCCTATCAGAGTGGCCTACCATTTATTCATCCCATGACATTTTCACATGGAAATAGATAGCTCTTCTATGATACAGCCTTTAGACGCAGCCATGTGTTCAATGTAGGCCTAATTCCATAAGACTTTTTAAAAACATTGGGCTTGACAACCTTTTTATCGATTTGTTCTACAGACAAGTAGGTGACTGAAAATGCTGTGTGACGCAAGAAACCTCTTTACAAAATAAAATATATTATTATTTCCATGCCATTAATATGACAGCCTACATTTTTGTACGGTTCTCTATGCTACCCTCTGCCTATTGGCTTCTTAGCTTATTCAAGCCTGTCTCAAAATACAACACTGCCTCTTTAAGACATAAAGCTTTTCAAAGATGGCTAGAAATGTACACGTTTTGTGCTCTCGTAGGAAGCAATCACTCCCCCATTGCTATCCAGAAAGGGGCTATAACCGGGCTAATAGTTCACTAACTAACAAAGGTGCACACGCGACTCCACGTGGATCTGCGCTTTGATCTCAAAACAAGCGCATCTACACTCGACCGCACATTTAAAGGAGCTAATATTACGTTGATTCGATCACAAACATTGATAGTGTAAACGACACGGGTGAAAATAAAATCACTGTAATAATGACAACAATAATAAGTAGGGTATAAACAACGAGGGGCTGTGAGTCCTGTATAAATAATGCACGGGCGGGTGTAAAGCAAGGCACAAAGCATATGACGGAAAAGAAAGAAGGGAAAATAAAAACGAGTATAGACCTTTGAAGTGGATCTCCTCTGGAGGGGCATCCAGATCCTCCACTTGGAAGACCACCGTGTGTCCCCCTGCACCAACCTCAGACTGGGGGCTTTGGTCTGGAGCATGGGTGGCTGGTCATTGACAGGGGTCACCGTGAGGTCAAAGGACTATCAGGCTGTGGTCTGAGGGTCCCTGGGGAGGACGGCCTATGCTGTTCAGTCAAGCATCGAAGGTGAACACGTCTTGGATCGTCTCGGAGTCGTCATGCTGGTATGCAATGCCGAACTTATCCAGGATGAACTAAAATAATTTGGGTTTGGTGCTGGTCAGGTTGTTACCCCCACAATAATGACTCCGTGCTGGGGTAGAAAGGTGACCAGACCTCATAAGAATGTTGCTGGGGTTCCAATAGCTTATCCAGCAGGTTAGAGGAATCAATCAAATGTATTTATAAAGCCCTTCTTACATCAGCTGATATCTCAAAGTGCTGTACAGAAACCCAGCCTAAAACCACAAACAGCACGCAATGCAGGTTTAGAAGCACAGTGGCTAGGAAAAACTCCCTAGAAAGGCCGGAACCTAGGAAGAAACCTAAAGAGGAACCAGGCTGGGGTGGCCAGTCCTCTTCTGGCTGTGCTGGGTGGAGATTATAACAGAACATGGCCAAGATGTTCAAATGGCCAAGATGTTCAAATGTTCATTTGACCAGCAGGGTCAAATAATAATAATCACAGTAGTTGTCGAGGGTGCAACAGTTCAGCACCTCAGGAGTAAATGGAAGTTGGCTTTTCATAGCCGATCATTCAAAGTATCTCTACCGCTCCTGCTGTCTCTAGAGAGTTGAAAACAGCAGGTCTGGGACAGGTAGCACGTCCAGTGAACAGGTCAGGGTTCCATTGCCACAGGCAGAACAGTTGAAAATGGAGCAGCAGCACAGCCAGGTGGACTGGGGACAGCAAGGAGTCATCAGGCCAGGTTGTCCTGAGGCATAGTCCTAGGGCTCAGGTCCTCCGGGAGAGAGAAAGAAAGATAGAAAGCGCGAGTAAAAGAGAATCAGAGAGAGCATACTTAAATTCACACAGGACACTGGATAAGACAGGATAAATACTCCAAATAACAGACTGACTCTAGCCCCCCGACACATAAACTACTGCAACATAAATACTGGAGGCTGACACTGTGTCCCCATCTGACGATACCCCCGGACAGGGCCAAACAGGCAGGATATAACCCCACCCACTTTGCCAAATCACAGCCCCCACACCACTAGAGGGATATCATCAACCACCAACCTACCATCCTGAGACAAGGCCGGGTATTGCCCACAAAGATCTCCGCCATGGCACAACCCAAGGGGGGGCGCCAACCCAGACAGGAAGATCACGTCAGTGACTCAACCCACTCAAGTGACGCTCCCCTCCTAGGGACGGCAAGGAAGAGCACCAGTAAGCTAGTGACTCAGCCCCTGTAATAGGGTTAGAGGCAGAGAATCCCAGTGGAGAGAGGGGAACCGGCCAGGCAAAGACAGCAAGGGCGGGTTGTTGCTCCAGGGCCTTTCCGTTCACCTTCACACTCCTGGGCCAGACTACGCTCAATCATAGGACCTACTGAAGAGATGAGTCTTCAATAAAGACTTAAAGGTTAAGACCGAGTTTGCGTCTCTCACATGGGTAGGCAGACCATTCCATAAAAACTTAGCTCTGGAGGAGAAAGCCCTGCCTCCAGCTGTTTGCCTATAAATTCTAGGGACAGTAAGGAGGCCTGCGTCTTGTGACCATAGGGTACGTGTAGGTATGTATGGCAGGACCAAATTGGAAAGAGAGGTAGGAGCAAGCCCATGTAATGCTTTGTAGGTTAGCAGTAAAACCTTGAAATAAGCCCTTGCCTTAACAGGAAGCCAGTGTAGAGAGGCTAGCACTGGAGTAGTATGAACACATTTTTTTGGTTCTAGTCAAGATTCTAGCAGCTGTGTTTAGCACTAACTGAGGTTTATTTAGTGCTTTATCCGGGTAGCCGGAAAGTAGAGCATTGCAGTAGTCTAACCTAGAATTTTTCTAGATGGAAAAAAACAGTCTTGATATGTTAGTCAAAAGAAAGATCAGGGTCCAGAGTAACGCCAAGGTCCTACACAGTTTTATTTGAGACAACTGTACAATCATCAAGATTAATTGTCAGATTCAACATAAGATCTCTCTGTTTCTTGGGACCTAGAACAAGCATCTCTTTTTTGTTTGAGTTTAAAAGTAGAACATTTGCAGCCATCCACTTCCTTATGTCTGTAACAGGCTTCCAGGGAAGGCAATTTTGGGGCTTCACCATGTTTCATCTAAATGTACAGCTGTGAGTCATCCACACAGCAGTGAAAGTTAAGTGGTAAAGTGGTAAAATATATAGTGAAAACAATAGTGGTCCTAAAACGGAACCTTGAGGAACACCAACATTTTACAGTTGATTTGTCAGAGGACAAACCATCCACAGAGACAAACTGATATCTCTCTGACAGATAATATCTAAACCAGTCCAGAACTTGTCCGTGTAGACAAATTTGGGTTTCCAATCTCTCCAGAAGAATGTGGTGATCGATGGTATCAAAAGCAGCACTAAGGTCTAGAAGCACGAGGATAGATGCAGAGCCTCGGTCTGACGCCATTAAAAGGTCATTTACCACCTTCACAAGTGCAGTCTCAGTGCTATGATGGGGTCTAAAACCAGACTGAAGCGTTTCATATACATTGTTAGTCTTCAGGAAGGCAGTGAGTTACTACGCAACCGCTTTTTCTAACTTTTGAGAGGAATGGGAGATTCGATATTGGCCGATAGTTTTTTATATTTTCTGGGTCAAGGTTGGGCTTTTTCAAGAGAGGCTTTATTACTGCCACTTTTAGTGAGTTTGGTAAACATCCGGTGGATAGAGAGCCGTTTATTATGTTCAACATAGGAGGGCCAAGCACAGGAAGCAACTCTTTCAGTAGTTTTTTAGTTGGAATAGGGTCCAGTATGCAGCTTGAAGGTTTAGGGGCCATGACTATTTTCATAAATGTGTCAAGCGATATAGTATTAAAAAACTTGAGCGTCTGCCTTGATCCTAGGTCCTGGCAGAGTTGTGCAGACTCAGCTGAGCTTTGGAGGAATACGCAGATTTTAAAGAGGAGTCCAAAATTAGCTTTCCAATGATCATGAGCTTTTCCTCAAAGAAGTTTATGACTTCACTGCTGAAGTGAAAGCCGTCCTCTCTTGGGGAATGCTGCTTCATCTGGTCTATCACAACGCAACCACCCTCAGTCACCACTGCACCTGGCGAGACAGAATAGAACACACAGCTTTATTTTAACATCCATCAACATCCGATTTGTCATTGCTAATCAGATTTTATATTTTAAATGTGGGAAATAAATGGCTACATAAACAAATAAATAAACAATAGATTTAGATGTATTTGGACAATGAATGCACACGCAATAGAATTCTGCAAAGGAGGAATTCTGCTATTAAGGACTTTTAATATGGACTTTTCCCCTACAGGAATTCTGCGTTATAACAAACCCTCTGTCTGACAGCACAGAATACAGAACTCGCCAGTGTTAGCAGCGAGGATGATGTTGCGGGAGAGGGTTCATAGGAAACATGGATCCTGAAGATGTGGGGTTGAAGAGGGGCAGGTGGTAACCACATTGTGAATGTGGAGGAGTCTGTAGTAGTCCATCCCACCGATTCAGGATGGCTCATAACTAATCAAAATAACAATAGAACAGAGAAAGAGAGGGATATTGTAACTTCAAAATGCAAGGGGCAGTTACAAGTACACTATAAATGCATCATGTACATTTTACCTGTAGAAGCACCCAAGTGGCTATTATAGTCACTGTAATCAACATGACTAAATATGATAAAGAAAACACCCATTCCAGGCATAAATACAGTGGTTTCTCTCTCTCTTAAAGGTCCAATGCAGCTTTCTTTATCTCAATATTAAATCATTTTGGGTAACAGTTAAGTATCTTAGTCTGATTTTTTATTTTTATCAAAATGGTTGAAATTAAACATATAGCATCTTAGCACAAAGCAATTTCTCAAGCAATAATGTTGGAAGGATTGTATAGAAGTGGTCTGAGTGAGGGGCCTAATTAGAAGAGGCTAATGGCTCCCGGGTGGCGCAGTGGTCTAAGGCCACCAGAGACTCTGGGTTCGAACCCAGGTTCTGTCGCAGCCGGCTGCGACCGGGAGGCCCATGACACAATTGGCCTAGGGTTAGGGAGGGTTTGGCCGGTAGGGATATCCTTGTCCGCGCACTAGCAACTCCAGGGGCGGGCCGGGCGTAGAGCACGCTAACCAGGTCACCAGGTGCATGGTGTTTCCTCCGACACATTGGTGCGGCTGGCTTCCGGGTTGGCTGCGCGCTGTGTTTAGAAGCAGTGCAGCTTGGTTGGGTTGTGTTTCGACCTGCGTCTCTCCCGAGCCCGTACGGGAGTTGTAGCGATGAGACAAGATAGTAACTACTAACAATTGGATACCACGAAATTGGGGTGAAAAGGGGGTACAATTCAAAAAAGAAAAGAGGCTAATTAATGGGAGGGATATGTAACCTGAAAACTTGATGTTATTGGCAGAGAGGTTTGAAACTCTTTGTTATCGGTCTATTAACTTATACCGGCCTGATGTCACCAGCCAGGCCAAAACTCCACCCATGGAAAACAAGCTGAAATTTCAATAAATGTTCTTACACTTAAAGGGTATTACCACAATTTCACAGTATTATTCCAACCTCATTGTGTGGATACACAGTACCAGTCAATAGTTTGGACACACCTACTCATTTAAGGGTTTTTCTTTATTTTTACTATATTCTACATTGTAGAATAATAGTGAAGACATCAGAACTATGAAATAACACATATGAAATCATGTAGTAACCAAACAAGTGTTAAACAAAATCAAAATATATTTTATATTTGAGATGCTTCAAAGTAGCCACCTTTTGCCTTGATGACAGCTTTGCACACTCTTGGCATTCTCTCAACCATCTTCATGAGGTAGTCACCTGGAATGCATTTCAATTAACTGGTGTGCCTTGTTAAAAGAAAAAATTTTGGAATGTCTTTCCTTCTTAATGCGTTTGAGCCAATCAGTTCTGTGATAAGGGAGGGGTGGTATACAGAAGATAACCAATCAGTTGTGTTGTGACAAGGTAGGAGTGGTATACAGAAGACAGCCCTATTTGGTAAAAGACCAAGTCCATATTATGGCAAGAACAGCTCAAATAAACAAAGAGAAACTACAGTCCATTAATACTTTAAGACATGAAGATGAGTCAATATGGAACATTTCAAGATCTTTGAAAGTTTCTTCAAGTGCAGTCGCAAAAACCATCAAGCGCTATCATGAATCTGTCGCTCATGAGGACCGCCACAGGAAAGAAAGACCCTGAGTTGCCTCTGCTGCAGGGGACAAGTTCATTAGAGTTAACTGCACCTTATATTGCAGCCCAAATAGATGCTTCACAGAGTTCAAGTAACAGACACATCTCAACATCAACTGTTCAGAGGAGTCAGCATGAATAATGTAATTAATGTTCGAATTGCTGCAATGAAACCACTACTAAAGGACACCAATAAGAAGAAGAGACTTGTTTGGGCTAAGAAACACAAGCAATGGACATAAGACCGGTGGAACTCTGTCCTTTGGTCTGATGAGTCCAAAATTGATTTTTGGTTCCAACCACCATGTCTTTGTGAGATGCAGTGTTAGCATTAAAATGCTAATCAATTTATAATATTTTTGACATGCATTTTTCTGGATTGTTGTTGTTGTTATTCTGTCTCTCACTGTTCAAATAAACCTACCATTAAAATTATAGACCGACCATTTCCTTGTCAGTGGGCAAACGTACAAAATCAGCAGGGGATCAAATACTGTTTTCCCTCACTGTATAGCTCCTCCCACAAGCCTCATCTGCTAGGCAGGATATCTAGGAAGATTACACTATTGAAAACATAAACAGGAGGCAGACAAACTGAGAATATCATGTGATAAGCCTTGTTGTTGAAGTATGCATAGATAACAGGAAGCATCACATACTGTATCACTATTAGAATGGTTTCAAGGGTGATTGGACTGCTTTACTGTATAATGTAGGACTATGCCCCCTTCTTTATCGTCCAACCTTAATAAACCAGAACTCTGACCAGTAGCCGTAGTTACTGAAACATTAAGTTTGATTATGGTTAAGTTATTTAGTAGTCTACCACATTACCAGCTGGTACAGGCTGGCCGCTCGCACCATGATCATTTGACAGGCTGAGAATGACTCTATTATGCAGCAGAAAGACTAAGGCTTTACTAAACTGGTCCCAGATCTGTACGTGCTGTCTTGCCAACACCTATGGTCACTGTCACGCGAGTTGACAAGACAGCACAAACAGATCTGGGACCAGGCTAGAGAATGAGATTCGATTTCCTATTATGTTACCTGGGAATACCTTAAGTGTCTGGTTCAAGGTCTATATATCCATTTCCTGTTGTGTTACCTGGGAACACCGTGAGGGCGTGGTTACTCTCCAGACTGAGAACCACTGAAGATCTGACGCGGGTAAAGTTCACCCCATCCTGACAGGGGACCTGCATTAATAATCAATCTTTATTAATTTATGGTGAAACAATCCCAAACCATTGTAAGTCTTCTCAGGTGTGATATATTTCACTATCAAACATACAGTGCCCTGCAAAGTATTCATCCCCCGTTTTTACTATTTTGTTGTATTACAACATGTCATTTGAATTGATTTTTCTTTGGGTTTCATGTAATGGACATACACAAAATAGACCAAATTAGTGAAATGAAATGGAAAAAAATTACTTGTTTCAAAATATTATCTAAAATAAAAAACTGAAAAGTGGTGCATGCATATGCATTCACCCCCTTCGCTGGGAAGCCCCAAAATAAGATCTGGTGCAACCAATTAACTTCAGTAGTCACATAATTAGTTAAATAAAGTCCAGCTGTGAGCAATCTAAGTGTCACATGATCTGTCACATGATCTCAGTACATTTACACATGTTCTGAAAGGCCCCAGAATTTGCAACACCACTAAGCAAGGGGCACCACCAAGCAAACGACACCATGAAGACCAAGTAGCTCTCCTAACAGGTCAGGGACAAAGTTGTGGAGAAGTACAGATCAGAGTTGGGTTATAAAAAAATCATAAACTTTGAACATCCCACAGAGCACCGTTAAATCCATTATTAAGAAATGGAAAGAATATGTCACCACAACAAACCTGCCAAGAGAGGGCCACCCACCAAATCTCATGGACCAGGCAAGGAGGGAATTAATCAGATAGGCAACAAAAAGACAAAAGATAACCCTGAAGGAGCTGCAAAGCTCCACATCGGAGACTGGAGTATCTGTCCATAGGACCACTTTAAGCTGTACTCCACAGAGCTAGGCTTTACAGAAGAGTGTCCAAAAAAAAGCCATTGCTTAAAGAAAAAAATAAGCAAGCACGTTTGGTGTTCGCCAGAAGGCATGTGGGCAACTCCCCAAACATATGGAAGAAGGTACTCTGGTCAGATGAGATTCAAATTTAGCTTTTAGGCCATCAAGGAAAATGCTATATCTGGCGCAAACCCAATACCTCCCATCACCCAGAGAACACCATCCCCACAGTGAAGCATAGTGGTGGCAACATCATGCTGTGGGGATGTATTTCATTGGCAGGAACTGGGAAACTGGTCAGAAATGAAGGAATGATGGATGCTGCAAAATACAGGGAAATTCTTCCAGAGATTTGAGACTGGGACCTTCCAGCAGGACAATGACCCTAAGCATACTGCTGAAGCAACACATGGGTGGTTTAAGGAGAAACGTTTAAATGTCTTGGAATGGCCTAGTCAAAGCCCAGAACTCAATCCAATTGAGAATCTGTGGTATGACTTAAAGATTGCTGTACCCCAGCGGAACCCATCCAACTTGAAGGAGCAGTTTTGCCTTGAAGAATGGGCAGAAATCCCAGGGGCTAGATGTGCCAAGCTTATAGACATACCCCAAGAGACTTGTAGCTACAATTGCTGCAAAAGGTGGCTCTACAAAGTATTGACTTTGGGGGGAGTGAATAGTTATGCACGCTCAAGTTCTGTTTTTTGTAGCCTCTTCAAAGTGGTAGGCATGTCGTGTAAATCAAATGATACAACCCCCCCCCCATAAAAAAAATATATATATTTTAATTCCAGGTTGTCACGTTCTGACCATAGTTCTTTTGTGTTTCCTGTCTTTGTGTTCTCTGCACCAGATAGGACTGTTTCGGGTTTTGCCACGTTTGTTATTTTGTATTTGTATAGTGTTCACGTTATCGTCTTTTATTAAACATGTTGAACACGAACTACGCTGCATTTTGGTCCTCCTCTCCTTCCACGGAAGAAAGCCGTTACACAGGTTCTAAGACTGTAGAATCTACAGCCATGTCTCAGGGCAAAGCTACACCCTTAATGATATTTATCTACTGTAGCATTCTCACCACTGTGCACAGCTGTCCCCAAAGGATGTGTGTCTGGGTGAAGTTCAGGATGTGCCTGGAGGGGGAGCTCTTCAGTGCCCGGTGTATGTTGCTAGGCGGGGTTACGGTGAACTCTAGGTCCTCAGGAGGAGAGTCACTGTCCTTAACACTCAGGTCATCTACGCAGATCTCTGTGACTGAGTTCACCCACACCTGTATGGGGGAAAGGTACAGTAGAGGACAGAGGGTTAAAGCATTACCCAAACCCTGACAAAACATGGCATAACATAACACACACCTGGAGGTAATGGTGACACAATTATATCTGTGTGGGTAGAGTGCTATGATGCCCTTGAATGATCTGTAGGTGGAAATAAATGTGGCTCATGTGCGCCTCCTGGTGGACATTTTGGGCACTTCATTAACACAGATTGAACTGTTGGATGGTGGCTCAGAAATGTGAACAAAAAATCTAGGATTATCTCCTTTCCCAGATCGCTATACTCCATAGATCATTCTTATTATCATACTCAGCTACTCTAAAGAGGTGTAGCTGTGAGAATGTGAAGTATTTGATCAATTAGGGCAAACTTTAAACTCTAACACTCTGCACTTACACAATGGTTTTCCATGACAGAAGTAAAAAGTAAAAGATGTTGCTAAGTATCCAGTGACACAGTTTCCTCAACTCACCTAAAGATAGAATCCAATGACACATTTTCCTCATAAATCGCATCCACAAAACCATGACTAAAGCAACTTTTAGGTAATACATTCTCCACTCTGTTTTGGGCCAGTTTCTCAAGTTCCTTCTAATGCGGATTTCAGTTCTTCCATCTCTGTTATTACAGGTAATTCCATTACCTGGAGGTGCTGGATGTGGCCAGGGTGGTCCTCATTGGTCATATAATCCATTACCTGGAGGTGCTGGATGTGGCCAGAGTGGTCCTCATTGGTCATATAATCCATTACCTGGAGGTGCTGGATGTGGCCAGAGTGGTCCTCATTGGTCATATAATCCATTACCTGGAGGTGCTGGATGTGGCCAGAGTGGTCCTCATTGGTCATATAATCCATTACCTGGAGGTGCTGGATGTGGCCAGAGTGGTCCTCATTGGTCATATAATCCATTACCTGGAGGTGCTGGATGTGGCCAGAGTGGTCCTCATTGGTCATATAATCCATTACCTGGAGGTGCTGGATGTGGCCAGAGTGGTCCTCATTGGTCATTTAATCCATTACCTGGAGGTGCTGGATGTGGCCAGAGTGGTCCTCATTGGTCATATAATCCATTACCTGGAGGTGCTGGATGTGGCCAGAGTGGTCCTCATTGGTCATATAATCCATTACCTGGAGGTGCTGGATGTGGCCAGAGTGGTCCTCATTGGTCATATAATCCATTACCTGGAGGTGCTGGATGTGGCCAGAGTGGTCCTCATTGGTCATATAATCCATTACCTGGAGGTGCTGCATGTGGCCAGAGTGGTCCTCATTGGTCATATAATTCATTACCTGGAGGTGCTGGATGTGGCCAGAGTGGTCCTCATTGGTCATATAATCCATTACCTGGAGGTGCTGGATGTGGCCAGAGTGGTCCTCATTGGTCATATAATCCATTACCTGGAGGTGCTGGATGTGGCCAGTGTTGACATGCTCCTGGGAGAAACTCTCTGGTCCCCTGGTAGTGGTGATCTTCTCACAGGTGTTGACCTATCCAGGAAACCATGGAATGGAGCCATCTTCACCGTGAACACTATCTCAGAGGGGAGGCTGATTCTGGTTACCTGGAGAAAAGAGGTGAGATTACTTCAGTTATTTGGTGGTATTTGGGAAGTTTGGCGTTTTACAATAGCAAAAAGTAGTATCTTTCAGTTATTAGTTTAGACATCTCGCCAGTGGGATTCACTAGATTATCTAAATAGCTCTAAGAACCAATCATACACATCTGTTGGAGACAGACAGGTCGAGTGGCGAATGAGAGAGCCTCTCCCCTCATACAAACAATTTGCCTGCCCTCTGATCATTCTCACCTACTGTATCTTCCTCACAGAAGAGTTCTAACTAGCTCTCCTCTGCAAGACATGATCTGTTTTCCTGTTTTCCTTTTACTGCAGTGGGCTAAATCAAAAAGACAGGAGCAAGGGGGTAAAGCTGGTAGGCTTGACAAACAAAACGAACTGAAAACAGGAGACAAAGGGCTGTGAGACATGGGTTTGAGCCTAGACACATGAAAAGTGGGATGTATACGGAGGGTACGGGGCAACAGAAGACGAACAGCAGAGGGGATAAGGATCTTGGAGAAAGGGCCGATAAACCAGGGGGAAAGTCAGCGGGACTCTACCCGGAGGGGCAGATCTCGGGTGGACAGCCATATCCTCTGCCTGAGACGAGACCCGGGAGCCGGGGTCCGGTGGCGGTCTGCTTGTCGTCGACACCTGGAGGTGGTCTTGAGAAGACGCAACGGAGCTCTCTTCCAGGTACGACGACAGCGATGGACAAACATCTGGGTCGAGGGTATGCCGACCTCTTCCTCTTGCTCCAGGAAGAGCGGGGGCTGATACCCCAGGGAACACTCAAAGGGCGAGAGACCCGTGGCAGAGCATGGAAGGGTGTTGGGGGCATATTCCACCCACACTAGTTGCTGGCTCCAGGTGGTGGGGTTGGCGGAGACCAGGCAGTGAAGAGTCGTCTCCAGGTCTTGGTTGACTCGCTCCAACTGGCCGTTGGACTGGGACAGGCTAACTGATGACCCAATGAGTGTGCAGAACGCCTTCCAGACACGGGACGAGAACTGAGGACCCCGGTCGGAGAACATGTCCACTGGGAAACCATGGATCCGGAATACGTGCTGCACCGTCTCTTTGACAGAGGGTAGCTTGGTGAGAGGAATGAAGTCGGCGGCTTTGGAAAACCGGTCCACTACTGTCAGAATGGCCATCAGACGAGACTTGTAAATAGTATAGGATTTGTAAATAGTATCATTTGTCTATAAAATTGTTATAAGTACACTTCTGCATAACATTGTGTCCTTATTAACATTAAAGAAAAGAAAGAAGAAAGAAATATAGATCAACTTTACAACAAAGAATAACTTTATTAACATTGGTTTTAGTCTGTAACAGGAAAGACTTCAAGTGCATCAATTTGCCTGAAATGTATTTAAACTGTAAACATTTTTTGACCATTTGATACTGAAAAATACAATTAAATATAATAAATTCAAATTGATCAGCATTAACTCAGGAGCACAATATATGAAACACTTTGACCTATAAAACAAAAATGAATAAAACAATTTGTGCTGATTTTTAAAAATCAAAATGAGGAAGTGAGGATTAATGGCTACAATGAGCACGTTTTGCAGAGCACAGCTTTTCGAAGCGGGGTTCGAAGCATGATACTGCAACTCTCAGCTCCTGCTCAATGTTTAACTGGGACCTGTACTTGGTCTTCAGTGAAGCAACAGCAGAGAAGCCAGTCTCACAAAGATTAGATGTTGCAAAAGGAAGAAGAATGCCCATGGCACTCAGACAGAATTCATTCAGTGTCTGTGATGTGAACCTCAGTCTCAATGTGGAGTCAGACGTCATATCAATGAACTGGTCCTCCTCTGCAGAGCTGAAACCAGTTGGAGCTGGTGCATTGAAAGGATCTCTCACCCAGTCATATTGGGAACTGTTTTCAGGGAAGTACTTTTTAAAGAATCCCATCAGTGATGAAATATGCTCCTTAATATATGGAATCACTGAGGTGGCATCATAGTCAGTAGTGTCAACAAATTCATGCAGGTTCTCAAATGAATCAGTATTTCCTTCATCAAGTCGCCTGCCCCACATTGCAAGCTTTCGAGTGAAAGAGCTGATCTTGTCTGTGACCTGAGGGAGGTGTTTATGTTCCCCTTGAAGCTGGAGATTTAGTTCATTTAGCTTTCCAAATATGTCACTCAGGTAGGCCAGTTTTGCCATTTTTCTGTGAGGTCATACTTGTGCTCCTGCTCCGAAAACATTCTTATCTGCTCTCTGAGCTTGAAAAACTCGGGACAAGACTTTTCCTCGTGACAGCCACCTTGCTTCACTGTGAAACAGCACAGCTTGATGTTCAGCTCCCATTTCCTCACAGATAGCAGAGAAGACTCTTGTTTTTAGAGGTCTGGTCTTTATAAAATTGCCTACACCTGCAATGTCAGTCATAACCTCACTTAATTCAGAGGAAAGGTGCCTTGATGCCCGTGCTTCTCTGTGTATAACACAGTGTGTCCACTCAGCATTAGGCGAGGCCTTCTTGATGAGTGCCCAAAGTCCTTTTCTCATCCCTGCCATGGTCTGTGCACCATCACTGCAAACACCAATGCAGTTCTCCCACTTTAGCCCATTCTCAGTCAGGAAGCAGTCCAGCATTTTGAATTGCTCTTCAGCTGTGGCTCTGTCTCTGACATATTTACAAAAAAGTAGATCCTCACACAGGGAGTTTGTCATGTCAAAACGTACATAAGCGACAAACAAACAGTCTTTGTTGCTGTCAGTTGCTTCATCGAACTGTAAGGCAAAACGTTTGTCTTTGAGTTTATCTGCCAGCTGTTCTTTAAGATCGTTAGCAAGTCATTTATACGTCTGGCGAAAGTGTCATTGGACAGAGGGATAGTTTTTATTTTTGCAGCACTTGCGTCATCCAGCATGACAGAGACCATGTCTAATGCTGCAGGCAGTATCAGCTCCTCTGCTATGGAGTGTTTTTTTTGTTGCACTGAGCAATTTGGTACGCCACCTTATATGATGCTAACAGTGCTCGCTGGTTTACTGAAGTAGCATTCACAAAGCGGGACGATTGTTGGCAATATTCGGCACGTTTTCGCCAAAAAAACTCAAGCGGCTTATCAGCGTGATTGAGGTGTAATGTCTTTAAGTGACGCCTTAATTTATTTGGCTTCATGCTGTCCGCTGACAACATTTTTAGACACAGTAAACATACCAGTCTTTCCTCGTCTCCCACCGTAGTCACAGTGAAGCCAAGCGCTACATACGCTTCATCATATCTCCTCGTCTCCCACCGTAGTCACAGTGAAGCCAAGCGCTACATACGCTTTATCATATCTCCTCGTCTCCCACCGTAGTCACAGTGAAGCCAAGCGCTACATACGCTTCATCATATCTCCTCGTCTCCCACCGTAGTCACAGTGAAGCCAAGCGCTACATACGCTTTATCATATTTCCTCGTCTCCCACCGTAGTCACAGTGAAGCCAAGCGCTTCATCATATCTCCTCGTCCCCCACCGTAGTCACAGTGAAGCCAAGCGTTTCATCATATCTCCTCGTCTCCCACCGTAGTCACAGTGAAGCCAAGCGCTTCCTCATATCTCCTCGTCTCCCACCGTAGTCACAGTGAAGCCAAGCGCTTCATCATATCTCCTCGTCTCCCACCGTAGTCACAGTGAAGCCAAGCGCTACATACGCGTCCTCATATCTCCTCGTCTCCCACCGTAGTCACAGTGAAGCCAAGCGTTTCATCATATCTCCTCGTCTCCCACCGTAGTCACAGTGAAGCCAAGCGCTTCCTCATATCTCCTCGTCTCCCACTGTAGTCACAATGAAGCCAAGCGCTACATACGCTTTATCATATCTCCTCGTCTCCCACCGTAGTCACAGTGAAGCCAAGCGCTCCATACGCTTCATCATATCTCCTCGTCTCCCACCGTAGTCACAGTGAAGCCAAGCGCTTCATCAGATCTCCTCGTCCCCCACCGTAGTCACTGTGAAGCCAAGCGTTTCATCATATCTCCTCGTCTCCCACCGTAGTCACAGTGAAGCCAAGCGCTTCCTCATATCTCCTCGTCTCCCACCGTAGTCACAATGAAGCCAAGCGCTACATACGCTTTATCATATCTCCTCGTCTCCCACCGTAGTCACAGTGAAGCCAAGCGCTACATACGCTTCATCATATCTCCTCGTCTCCCACCGTAGTCACAGTGAAGCCAAGCGCTACATACGCTTTATCATATCTCCTCGTCTCCCACCGTAGTCACAGTGAAGCCAAGCGCTTCATCAGATCTCCTCGTCCCCCACCGTAGTCACAGTGAAGCCAAGCGTTTCATCATATCTCCTCGTCTCCCACCGTAGTCACAGTGAAGCCAAGCGCTTCCTCATATCTCCTCGTCTCCCACCGTAGTCACAATGAAGCCAAGCGCTACATACGCTTTATCATATCTCCTCGTCTCCCACCGTAGTCACAGTGAAGCCAAGCGCTACATACGCTTCGTCATATCTCCTCGTCTCCCACCGTAGTCACAGTGAAGCCAAGCGCTCCATACGCTTCATCATATCTCCTCGTCTCCCACCGTAGTCACAGTGAAGCCAAGCGCTTCATCATATCTCCTCGTCTCCCACCGTAGTCACAGTGAAGCCAAGCGCTCCATACGCTTCATCATATCTCCTCGTCTCCCACCGTAGTCACAGTGAAGCCAAGCGCTTCATCAGATCTCCTCGTCCCCCACCGTAGTCACAGTGAAGCCAAGCGTTTCATCATATCTCCTCGTCTCCCACCGTAGTCACAATGAAGCCAAGCGTTTCATCATATCTCCTCGTCTCCCACCGTAGTCACAGTGAAGCCAAGCGCTACATACACTTCATCATATCTCCTCATCTCCCACCGTAGTCACAGTGAAGCCAAGCGCTTCCTCATATCTCCTCGTCCCCCACCATAGTCACAGTGAAGCCAAGCGCTACATACGCTTCATCATATCTCCTCGTCTCACACCATAGTCACAGTGAAGCCAAGCGCTACATACGCTTCATCATATCTCCTCTTCTCCCACCGTAGTCACAGTGAAGCCAAGCGCTACATACGCTTCATCATATCTTCTCGTCTCCCACCGTAGTCACAGTGAAGCCAAGCGCTACATACGCTTCATCATATCTCCTCGTCTCCCACCGTAGTCACAGTGAAGCCAAGCGCTACATACACTTCCTCATATCTCCTCGTCTCCCACCGTAGTCACAGTGAAGCCAAGCGCTACATACGCTTCATCATATCTCCTCGTCTCCCACCGTAGTCACAGTGAAGCCAAGCGCTACATACACTTCATCATATCTCCTCGTCTCCCACCGTAGTCACAGTGAAGCCAAGCGCTTCATCATATCTCCTCGTCTCCCACCGTAGTCACAGTGAAGCCAAGCGCTACATACACTTCCTCATATCTCCTCCTCTCCCACCGTAGTCACAGTGAAGCCAAGCGCTTCATCATATCTCCTCGTCTCCCACCATAGTCACAGTGAAGCCAAGCGCTACATACGCTTCCTCATATCTCCTCCTCTCCCACCGTAGTCACAGTGAAGACAAGCGCTTCCTCATATCTCCTCATCTCCCACCGTAGTCACAGTGAAGCCAAGCGCTTCATCATATCTCCTCGTCTCCCACCGTAGTCACAGTGAAGCCAAGCGCTACATACGCGTCCTCATATCTCCTCCTCTCCCACCGTAGTCACAGTGAAGACAAGCGCTTCCTCATATCTCCTCATCTCCCACCGTAGTCACAGTGAAGACAAGCGCTTCCTCATATCTCCTCCTCTCCCACCGTAGTCACAGTGAAGCAAAGCGCTTCCTCATATCTCCTCGTCTCCCACCGTAGTCACAGTGAAGCCAAGCGCTACATAAACTTCCTCATATCTCCTCGTCTCCCACTGTAGTCACAGTGAGGCCAAGCGCTACATACGCTTCGTCATATCTCCTCGTCTCCCACCGTAGTCACAGTGAAGCCAAGCGCTACATACACTTCCTCATATCTCCTCGTCTTAGCTTTCGGGAGACTTACGTTTGTCTCATTATCTCCGTCTCTCTCCGCCTTTCTTTTTATCCCTGTTCAATATTTTTCCATGGTGTCTCTTAAGGGTTTGTTATCTGCACTTCTTATTTCCTGCTCTGTGCTGTGTGCTCTTGTTCAGTGCAAAAAAACTCTACTCCCTGCTGCAAAAAAAAGCATGTTCCCCGGGGTCACACGCATTCCCTTGGCATCGCTCCGAGCGCCCCACTATTTGAGAAGGACTGGGTTAATGCAACATTTCCTGAGTGGATAAATTGCAGTCTCTACTGGTTTACCATGACGATATAATTGTGTTCTCCCTAGATATTGACTCTCACTTGCAGCAGTGCGAGGAGGTGTTTGAAAGACTGGAAACATGGCCTGAAGCTCTGTACTGATAAGTGCAAACTGCTTTCAACCCAAGTGGCAGAAGGCCCATTTCAGTGTTGTTACCCCTAAAAATAGCGGCCCTGGACTTTTTGAGCCTAAGTAGACCTACGGACAAATACCACAAATTTAACATAGACTGACAGACAAAGCTATTCATGATTCAGACATCATACTGTCACCAGTTTTCTCTGGCTCTTCTTATGCAGATGTTGTGGGTAGCCTTGACGCGACTCCCCTAGAACTCTGAACGATTGCCACGGACCATTCTTCACGTGAACTACGGTTCATCTGCACTACGGCCTACGTTGATTTCATTATTTTTCCTTTGAAGATCATTTTAAAATATTTTATTTGGCAAGTCAGTTCTTATTTTCATTGACGGCCTACACCGGCCAAACCCAGACGACACTGGGTCAATTGTACGCCGCTTATGGGACACCTAATCACAACCGGGTTGTGTACAGCCTGGGTTCAAACCAGGGTGTCTGTAGTGAAGCCTCAACCACCGAGCTGCAGTGTCTTAGACCACTGTGCCACCATTTTGGTGGTACCATTTTAAAAAGATCATCAAAAGGGGACCGTCGTGCTCTCCCAGAAGTTTGGCTGGTGTGTAAACACATGAATTCAGACGAATTAAAGGTGTGATTGGTCCGCACTCAAAAAATGTCTAATATAAATTAATATAACCATTTGAAAAAGAGACCTGTCCATAATAACCATTCAGAAGGTATTCCAGCCTGGGGGCCTCCCGAATGGCGCAGTGGTCCAAGGCACTGTATCGCAGTGCTAGCTGTGCCACTAGTAGAACCTGGTGTGAGTCCAGGCTCTGTTATAGCCAGCTGAGACCGGGAGACCCATGAGGCAGCACACAAATGGCCCAGCATCATCTGGGTTAGGGGAGGGTTTGGCCAGCAGGGATGTTCCTGTCCCATTGTGACGCCTGTGGCAGGCCAGACAGATGAAATGCATGATGACATAGTGTTTCTGCTGACACATTGGTGTAGCTGGCTTCCAGGCTAAGCAGGCACTGTGTCAAGAAAAAGTGTGGCTTGGCTGGTTTGTGTTTCAGAGGATGCATGTCTGTACAAGAGTTGCAGCAATGGGACAGGACTGTAACTACCAATTGGGGAGAAAAAGGGGTAAAAAATAATATCTAAATATTCATAATTATTGCATAAAACACTGTATGCAAGTGTAGCAATTTAGTCCAAGTTTATTTTTCCCTTTGTTAAAGCACATGTGAATGCTAACAACAAACATTTAGCTTACTGCAGCCAGCAAAATTAGGTATGCTCTTCTGCAGCATCCCATTTAACAGCCTGGTCTCATAGACTAGAGCCAACATGGGCGGCAGGTAGCCTAGTGGTTAGAGTGTTGGGACAGTAACCAAAAGGTTAGATTGAATCCCCGAGCTGACAAAGTACAAATCTGCCATTCTGCCCCTGAGCAAGGCAGTTAACCCACTGTTCTCAGGCCGTCATTGTAAATAAGAATTTGTTCTTAAATGACTTGCCTTTTAAATAAAAAAACATAGTAAATGTAAATCCTGGACACTCAAATTAGTTTGGTATGGTTACATGAGGCAATAACGAAAGAAGGGTGGGGTGGATGGGTCGGCATATAACATGAATGTCTAGCAACCCAAAGGTTGAATGTTTGAATCTCGTGGACAACTTTAGCTACTTTGCATCTACTTACTACTTTTTAGGTACTTTTTAGGTACTAACACCTAAAGCTAGCTAACGTTAGCGTTATCCACCTAGCTAACGTTAGCAACAGCAAATTGGAATTTGTAACATATCACAGGCTACGTTTGCAAATTCGTAACATATTGTACATTTCTCAAATTAGTAACACATTTTAGAAATTGCAACTGGTAACATATATGAATTGTAATTCGTAACATTTCATATGAAATGGACGATGGACAAATTAATATGAAATATAACATGTTTTTATTTAACCTTTATTTAACTAGGCAAGTCAGATATGAACAAATTCTTATTTACAATGACGGCCTACACATACCACACTAAATGGAGGGTCTTGGTTTACGTACATAATGATACGAAATGCTCTGATACCAGGTTGCATTTAACAGTATTGATCTCTTTGCTAGAAGGACTAAGTGCTCGCTACTGTTGTGCATGTGACCTTTGTCGCCTGTATCTGAATTAAATGAATGTAAGCTCTCGTGCCCTGAGTGTTATTCTAACTGGGGCCTAACTGGAAAACTTGACATCTTGTGCTGACCAGACATCATTCAGATTCTGAATATCTGGAGCAGTAGGCCAATGGATGGAAGAATTGAAGTGTAACGAGTGAGCTGGGAGTCAGGAAGCAAGTTCAAGGAGTGTATCATTTAATAAACAAATGAACAAAACAAGAAACACAAACAACAGACAGGAAACTGAGACATAAACAATAACACCTGGGTATTGAACCAAAGGGATATATAGGGAAGTTAATCAGGGAAGTGATAGTCCAGGTGATTCTGATGACACGCAGGTGCGGGTTACGATGGTGACAGGTGTGCTCCATAACGAGCAGCCTGGTGACCTAGAGGCCGGAGAGAGAGCATATGTGACACTAAGTACTCATGGTAGGAACGTGAGAGTGTGTAGAGAACATTTGTGGACGACCTACAGTATGCTCCCCACCCAGTCCCCATGAGGTAAAAGGATCAGGTAAGGCCAGACTAATGGTGACAACTGGTATTTGATGATTGCACACTGAATAGTGGAAATGTGCCATTTAATAAGGTCAGACAGTACAACTTTGCAAACGCTGACCTAAAACATGTAGTCTAAGTCAGAACTGCATGTTTTTCACGAGTTAGTCATTGGCAGCACATTAGCATCATAAAAAAAGCACCCATTTGATTGACTATTCTAGGTCTATTTGGGGAAACACTATCAGACAGTTGCAACTCACTGACACTATAGCCTACATCTGTTATTATTGAAACAGCAGAAGGATAACACTTTACATTAGTTTATAAACAGTTTATTATTAGTTACCATCTGTCCAGTTTTCAAATTCATACAATGTTTTCAGAGGATGGAGACTTATGCATACAGAAATAATGTGCCATGCTCTTGACAGGGTCGGTGTCAGAGTTGTCCTCCTACCTTGTCTATAGATCCTAATTAATTGGATTCATATAAGGATCGGTGTTCCGATAGCGGGACAACTTCTGTTGAAACTGGAGGGCACATAATTAAAATAAATTCTAATAGTTATTATAGCGATTAAACATTTAGGAACATACACTTATAGGTACCTAAATCCAGTCTTATATCGGCTGAAAGCTTAAATTCTTGTTAATCTAACTGCACTGTCCGATTTACAGTAGCTATCACAGCGAGAAAAAAAACATGTCATGCGATTGTTTGAGGACTGCGCCCCACATCAAAATATTTTTCCCCCGGCACAAGTTTCATACATTCACATCTTCCTCTGATTTATCATCCAGAGGGTCCCAGCAATGACATGTAGTGTCGTTTTGTTAGATAAAATAATGTTTTATATCCCAAAAAGTCAGTTTAGTTGGCACCATCGATTTGAGTAATCCACTCATTCAAATTGCAGAGAAAGAAATCCGAAAATCTACCCCTAAATTTTGTTTCAACAAGTCAAAATACGTTTGTATTTTACTCCTCAGACACCCTAAAATGTAATCAAACTAGAATATTTATTTCGGAAAGAAGTATGTTCAATAGGAAACCAATTTTAGCTGGTGCGCAACTTCATCTTGGCACGCCATGAAACGGATTTCCAAGACGGTGTCCTCACAAAAACTGTTATTTCTTATTCGTTTTTTGAAGATACAAGCCTGAATCCTTGAACATAGACTGCTGACACCCAGTGGAAGCCATAGGAATTGCACCATATTTTACAAAATGCTATCATTCTCTTGCATTTCTAAGAGGATGGTCTCTCAGAAAAAGACAATTCCAGTTGGTTTTTCTTAGGATGTTCTCCTACCATATCTATTGTGTTATATTCTCCTACATTATTTTAACATTTCTACAAACTTCTAAGTGTTTTCTTTCCAATGGTACCAATTATTATATGCATATGCTGGCTTCAGGGCCTGAACAACAGGCAGTTTCCTTTGAGAAAAAAGGAGCCTGATCCCTAAGAAGTTCTAATCTGTCTACTTTAACCCCATATTGAATTATAAGCGTATTCTCCTACTGTTATAACGGCAGCATAACAATAACGGATAATGCAATGTATTATTACAATCTGACAAATGAACGTGGTTTGATCTAAACATCGAAATTCCTAAATGCAAGCAATCGCATGCAAACAAAGATTACATCGCTTCTACAGTTGGCCTACATTGCAACATACAAGTGAGTCAACAATGAAATAGATAGATGCAAATCACATTATATACCATAATAATAGTCATGGAAAATTCGAGATAATGTTTTGATAAGGCAACAAAAAAAAACCACAGGTTTTCTGCACTTTGCCTTCGCGGACTTATCCCCTGGAGAGAAACAGAAGAAAAAGCTTGATAATAATCATATAATAATAATAATAATAATATCAATAAAATTAGGAAGGTCCCCATAGTTTATTCTTTCATTATTTTCTGGACAATTCTGGATACTTGATAAAACTCCATTGTTTTCACTAAGTGGCACTACAATTCATCCCCTCATTCACAACTTTTAATGGCAGAGTGCACTGTGTAGCCTACCTGTGCGTCTATCATGCAAAACAACATCGGGGGAGGGACATAGACTATAGTCCCGCCCTGCTACTTCACCTAGGGCTAGACCATAGACAGTAAATATAAATTGCTAGGCACTGGTGTAGTGCAGTCCACTGATACATGGACAACATTATTGCACTAAATACAACTCATTTGAAAAATCCCGCCCTTGAAACACATTAATTTTGTTATTACATACCGGTAGACATGCAAATTAGCCTACTGCTATTCAGTTTTCACCAGTGACATATACTGCATAATCACTCAGCCATGAACATTATTGTGGTAAAAGATGCAGTAGTGTACATCAGCCTACTACAGGTGTCTAATCTTAACTTGATCGCTCTTTTGTCACTGAGAATTTTCCTGCTGCATCAGGAAATTCAAATAAGCCTCATTAGTCCCTGAAAATTAACAGTTATTTTTCTCTCCAAGCGGGGGCAGTCGAGTCGTAGGGATAATGGCTTGCAATCAAAATGATTTTCTCTTGCTCACTTGCTCAAAAGCTAGGCCTAGGTCCTATTACTGCAACATTCAAATGTACAAAAATGTATCTGAAATGCAGCCATACACATCAACAACCGTCATTTTATGTACAGTAGATAGGCATCAACAACTGTCATCATTAATAGTAAGATGGCACCGAAGCAGAAGGCAGACGTTTTACATGCCTCCAAACCGATTGTGTTCATTTATCTGCGTTGTTTGTATCTTATTTTTGTACATAATGTTGCCGCTACCATCTCTTATGACCGAAAATAACTTCTAGACATCAGGACTGCGATTACTCACCACGGACTAGCAGAATCCTTTTTCTTCTTTCAAGACTCTGACGAGGCGGGAAGATATACGGCTCCCTCGGGAACAGGCCCCGACCCCCAGTGATCTGTGTGAAGAGAAGGCGGAGAAAGAGAGACCGGAGGGCAGGCTGCCTTCTGAGGAGTCTGAGGCATTTGAATAAACCCCCACTCCCCTCAATTCTGCTAGCAAACATGCAATCTTTGGACAATAAAATGGATGAGTTATTGGGAAGATTAAACTACCAACGGGACATTAAAAACTGTAACAGCTTATGCTTCACAGAGTCGTGGCTGAACGACGACAATATCAACATGCAGCTGGTGCACAATATCTAAGGAAGTCTTGAGCTATTGCTCGCCTGAGGTTGAGTTTCTCATGATAAGCTGTAGACCACATTACCTACCGAGAGAGTTTTCATCTATACTCTTTGTAGCTGTTTACATGTTTTTTTTTTAACTAGGCAAGTCAGTTAAGAACAAATTCTTATTTTCAATGACAGCCTAGGAACAGTGGGTTAACTGCCTGTTCAGGGGTAGAATGACAGATTTGTACCTTGTCAGCTCAGGGATTTGAACTTGCAACCTTCCGGTTACTAGTCCAACACTCTAACCACTAGGCTACCCTGCCGCCCCAACATACCATCTCAGTCAGAGGCTGGCACTAAGATAGCATTGAATGAGCTGTATTCCACCATAAGCAAACAAGAAAGCGCTCACCCAGAGGCGGCGCTCCTAGTAGCCGGGGACTGTAATGCAGTTTTACCAAATTTCTATCAGCATGTTAAATTTGCAACCAGAGGGAAAAGAACTCTGGACCACCTATACTCCTCACACAGAGATGCATACAAAGCTCTCCCTCGCCCTCCATTTGGCAAATCTGCCCATAATTCCATCCTCCTGATTCCTGCTTACAACCAAAAATTAAAGCAGGAAGCACCCGTGACTAGATCAATAAAAAAGTGGTCAGATGAAGCAGATCTGATAAGCTACAGGACTGTTTTGCTAGCACAGACTGGAATATGTTCTGGGATTCCAATGGCATTGAGGAGTACACCACATCTGTCATTGACTTCATCAATAAGTACATCAATGACGTCGTCCCCACCGTGACCGTACGTACATACCCCAACCAGAAGCCATGGATTACAGGCAACAACCCTACTGAGCTAAGCAGAGTTGCTGCTTTGAAGGAGCGGGACTCTAACCCGGAAGCTTATAAGAAATCCCACTATGCCCTCCGACGAACCATCAAACATTATGCTAGTGTATTATGTATGTTTGTAATAGTGTGTTATATGTGAAAGTGTGTTTGTATTATAAATTGTATTTTAATGTTAAGGACTCTTGGAAGATTAGTCCAAATGGGGACTAAAAGAGATCCTAATAAAATAAAATAAAATCAAACAGGCAAAGTGTCAATACAGGACTAAGACTAATAGTATAGCACTAACAGCACAATACTGCCCATACGCCATAGTGCCTGTGCCCAAAAATACATCTACCACCTGCAAATATGAATTCACACAAGATGCCCTGTAACCTGAATGTAGCCTACAAACGCCGCTTCCAGCTGGCCCCTGGCAGAGATTTAAAAAATATGTTTCGATATTCAAATCATCTTGCTGCAGGATTATTTTCCTCCTTCGACGAGAGAGTTCAAATTAAGATCCGACATCTGTGTAGTTCAAGAAATTCACATTGCTCTGACAATTCCACATATGGCCATCAGAGAGTGCTGTTCAATCATTAACTCCATGGTCATTCACGTATGTTACACTGTACAAGACAACTGGATATACTGTAATATTAAGTCTTCTACAGCAGGTGAAACACTTTATATTTGAAAAATATAACAGGTATTTGATGTTTTGAGGTATTATACAATTTAGGGACATACAAAACAACAGTAGATTTGGGGAGAAAATCTATTTTAATCCCATAATATAATCTTAAACATGTTTGTGTTTTGTAACAGAGGGGCATTTTCATTTGTGTTGACTCAAAGTAGCCTGGCACATTTCAAAACGAGAGTGTGGGAGAGAACAGCTTAAACAGGCCACTGCACTGCACAGGAGGTTAAGACCAGCGCGACCGTTGACTTATTCAAACTTAACACAACGTAAGGCAGGCCTCAGCTGTATCCTGTGATAGAGAGAGAGACCAGTGTGTGTCCGTTATAGACCAAGTGTTCCCTCCACAGTCAACACACCGTATTAGTACTTTAGCTGTGGCAGGAGAGAGAGGAATGTTGGTGAAGTTGAACATAAACATGGATGCAGTTAGCCAGTAAGCTAATGTAATTTGGCTGGGTGAGAGCCAACTGTCAGGTTGGGTACTGTACTGTGGCTTTATGAAAAAGGAAAGTTATCCTACACAATGACCTACATTCAACCTCTGATACAGTAACAGCTCTATTCATGGGTGTGTGTGGATGAATGAAAGTTCATAATCTATCAACTGAAACTAAAGCCTCTCCAGATCGATGCAATGCAAATGTCTATGTAAATGTGGAGAAATCATACGGCTGTGAGTGCATAGCAGACACTATTTGTGGCCGTTCGCGTAGGCTAAGAGATTGCATAAGACACCCCTGACTGTTGCACTGAGCTGAGGCCAGAGCTAAGTGCTTCAGTGCCACAGAATCACTCAGTCTGGGGGTTTTCCAGCCTGCAGGCAGCATTTTATACCACAAAGAATGTGTGGTGGATGAGAGGCCTTTAAAGAACTGTGATTACGCAACTCTGGAGGAGCAGAGGAAAAAACGAAGACATTTAAACGCAGCTGAAAGTTGTTTAAGATCAGCAATCTTTCTGTCTTTACAGACGACCGTCTGGCCTGCACTTTGTTGCAATGCTATATTTGAGTTCTTGTACTCTTATGTTGAAATATTTTAAAATGACCCATTTTTTGGGTCTGTACTTTATGCAGTGCTTGAGTTGTTGTAATGTAAGAGCTTCCCGTAGAGATCTGGAAATCTCTCAATGGGAACAGCGAGCCGAGAAGCCCTACTCGAAGATTCCCGGGTGCTCGTTGGAATTCTTTTGACATTTGATCTCCCCTTTCGTCTCCCCGCCTCTCCCTTCACGCTATGTGATGCTGAGACCAGCTGGCACCCTTTATAGAGAACGTCTCTAGTTATTAGATCTCTCTGGTCTAACTAACTTAAACTTGGTTTGCAATGGGTCTGAGTCACAACTGCTTTGTCTTACGCTAGAATAAAGAGAGTTAGGAGATGGAAGGTGGGTGGAGAGAGGGGGCTGCTTGGTGCTTTATCTGGCGTGAGCGGATGAGCCGAGCTGATTCTCTCCCGGCTGTGTGTTGTCTCTCACTAGACCAGATCACTCAAATGCATGGCGCTCTATAAATCCCTGCTTGCCTGCTTGCCCACCCACCTTGCCTGCCTGCCTGCTCTGACTGCCTGCCTGCCTGTTTTCTCAGCAATGCTCTCTCTGGCTGCCTGCCTTTCTGCTCTTTCTGCTCTTTCTGCCCGTCTGCCTAACTGCCTGCCTGCCTGCTTGCCCACCCTGCTCTGACTGCCTGACTGCCTGCCTGCTCTCTCAGCAATGCTCTCTCTGGCTGCCTGCCTTTCTGCTCTTTCTGCCTAACTGCCTGCCTGCAGCTCTGGAGCAGGTTAAGTTAGTGTGTTGAGTGAGTGTGGACCTCTGATCAGGAGGGATTAGTAATCAAAGCCCCGGAGGCCCCATTCTGTCTGTTTCCATGCATGTCTCCGGAAGAGAGGTGCTTCACTAGTCCCTCAGACGGGACTGGAGGGAGTCTGTGGTGGATTCATCTAATCCCACTGATGTCCATAGTGCACTGTGGCAGTGTGGTACGAATGTGGCGTAACCAGAGAGGGTGGCAGAGGAGGGTAGGAGGGAGAGGGGCCCCGCCCTTTGTGGCTTATTGAGAAAACACTGTGTGTCCCCCAAATGGCGGGACGTAGCCACTGAAGGGTGGAGCCAACAGAGTGGATACCCAGCCTACTATAACTCTCTAATTGGGACTTCTCCAACTACAATATTTATTCAAACCCTTCACCGTGTGTGGTTTTTCTCACATCAAAATGTTCCCCTGGCCCCTACAAACGCAACTGCTTTTACGTTGTCCAGAACACTTACACATGGTGCACACCCATATAGACAGATTGATTCCATTTCCCTAAGATCAGCACTTCAGCTGAAGAGTGACATGGAGGGACAGGGGAAGGAAAGATGAGGAAGGAAGGATGGGGGAGAGTGGAGTGTTAAAAAAAAAGTATTGCCAAAGTGGACAAGAGATTTCCACTTGAACACTCTGTATTCAAACTCCACTTTTGACGTTAACAGCGCTGAAGGGATCTCTTTATGTCGTGACTTGAAGAAGCTTTGCTCACGTTCTCAAGAGTCACTTTGATGCATCTGACGGGGCCACTAAGCACAATGGCTGACAACAGAGGCTGCGCTTACTAATGTTCCAACCATTTGGCCCCATTTCCACTTTCTTAGGTTGGATACATTGTTAAAGACCTAAAAGGAAAACAGTCCCAGAGAGACACTGCCTTCAACCCCTCACTCCACTATTCATAACATTCCTCCTCCACATACCTCAACCCAAACAATGAGAAACCAATTATGGCTATTGGAAAGCATTTCAGCCAGGGCACAAACAATGTGCTGCTTGGGTCAGCCCAGCTGAACGTGTTTCATTTTTAAGCACAGAACACACCAAAACCGTGTCACAGTTATAAGAACTCCTTCCAAACAATGTGCTGCTTGGGTCAGCCCAGCTGAACGTGTTTCATTTTTAAGCACAGAACACACCAAAACCGTGTCACAGTTATAAGAACTCCTTCCAAACAATGTGCTGCTTGGGTCAGCCCAGCTGAACGTGTTTCATTTTTAAGCACAGAACACACCAAAACCGTGTCAAAGTTATAAGAACTCCTTCCAAACAATGTGCTGCTTGGGTCAGCCCAGCTGAACGTGTTTCATTTGTAAGCACAGAACACACCAAAACCGTGTCACAGTTATAAGAACTCCTTCGAAAAAATGTGCTGCTTGGGTCAGCCCAGCTGAACGTGTTTCATTTTTAAGCACAGAACACACCAAAACCGTGTCACAGTTATAAGAACTCCTTCCAAACAATGTGCTGCTTGGGTCAGCCCAGCTGAACGTGTTTCATTTTTAAGCACAGAACACACCAAAACCGTGTCACAGTTATAAGAACTCCTTCCAAACAATGTGCTGCTTGGGTCAGCCCAGCTGAACGTGTTTCATTTTTAAGCACAGAACACACCAAAACCGTGTCACAGTTATAAGAACTCCTTCCAAACAATGTGCTGCTTGGGTCAGCCCAGCTGAACGTGTTTCATTTTTAAGCACAGAACACACCAAAACCGTGTCAAAGTTATAAGAACTCCTTCCAAACAATGTGCTGCTTGGGTCAGCCCAGCTGAACGTGTTTCATTTTTAAGCACAGAACACACCAAAACCGTGTCACAGTTATAAGAACTCCTTCCAAACAATGTGCTTATTGCGGCCTACACAATGCCACAGCCTGGTGAGTCAGGGTCTGAAGGTATGATGAGTGTCTCGTGAGATCTGGATTTCGTGTTCCCTTTGGGCAGAAGGCTACAGTATGAACAGGAAAACAAGTTCATAGAGCTCCTTATGGAATCACGATTCTCCATCAACTCTATTCCATTAGGTCATTCATTGTGTCTGTCTATCTCAGTATGTCAGGTTGCACTGGGGCTTGTTAAGGCCGACACACCATGCGCCTGGTGAGTAGTGACTCAGGGGCTGAGGGTATGATGAGTGTCCAGTGAAATCTGGATTTCATGTTCCCTTCTGGCGGAAGGCTACAGTATGAACAGGAGGTCTTATGTAAGCGAGTGCATGACGCTCTCCTCTCCTCCAGAACAGTAAGTACCCATTCAAGCCATATTTAATGATTTCTCACTGTGTTGCTGATTTAACTGAATTAGCATAGGGTACCGTGTACCTTGACAACTGCCTAAAGCACTAAGAGAAGTAACTGTCCATTGCCCAACACACGCAGGCAGTCCTAGCAGGGTTAGAGGATGACAATAATATTAATCCGTAGGGTAAATAAAGACATGTTAACTAATGCTTGATAGCAATCATTCTGTCTGAAACCAGGAGGCAGATAACCGAAATGCCAGTCTGTTTGAGCCGTCATGCCCACTCTTTGTCACTCGTCATGCCAAATGTTTGTCTTGACAATGATGACAATGGAGTTGGCAAAAGTATAAACAAAACTGGGATATGGCTATTTATAATCTAAAGGCAAAGTACAGTGGCGTCCTTAAAACCGCAATTAGGATCATTTAGGAACTCAACTGTTTAGTAAGTAGACAGAAATTGGACTAAATATGCAAAAGTGGCCAAGTCCCCTCCCAAAACAAACTGTCCTAAAAACATTCTTGTCCCACAGGCAATGTTTGCTGTGGCAAGGCAAGATGCATTATTTGTTGTGACGTGCTGTGATGCACTCATTGTTGAACCAGACCAGTCCAAACCGCCTCTCTTGTTGGGGATGGACAAAGGAGGAGGGGGTCTGTGGGAACAGTTCTGTCTAGGGTGTTCTCTCCTAGTTTCCTCTTCTTCCTGAACACTCCCTCCCTCCTCCTCCCCATCCCCCCTTCTCTTTCCCGTTCAGCTGTACGCTCTGTTCCCACCCCATTTATGTCCAAATCAGGACAAGTCACCAGACTAATACATGAGACTCACACACACATATATACAGTGGGGAGAACAAGTATTTGATACACTGCCGATTTTGCAGGTTTTCCTACTTACAAAGCATGTAGAGGTCTGTAATTTTTATCATAGGTACACTTCAACTGTGAGAGAAAATCACATTGTATGATTTTTAAGTAATTAATTTGCATTTTATTGCATGACATAAGTATTTGATCACCTACCAACCAGTAAGAATTCCGGCTCTCACAGACCTGTTAGTTTTTCTTTAAGAAGCCCTCCTGTTCTCCACTCATCACCTGTATTAACTGCACCTGTTTGAACTCGTTACCTGTATAAAAGACACCTGTCCACACACTCAATCAAACAGACTCCAACCTCTCCACAATGGCCAAGACCAGAGAGCTGTGTAAGGACATCAGGGTTAAATTGTAGACCTGCACATACCTGGGATGGGCTACAGGACAATAGGCAAGCCGCTTGGTGAGAAGGCAGCAACTGTTGGCGCAATTAGTAGAAAATGGAAGAAGTTCAAGATGACGGTCAATCACCCTCGGTCTGGGGCTCCATGCAAGATCTCACCTCGTGGGGCATCAATGATCATGAGGAAGGTGAGGGATCAGCCCAGAACTACACGGCAGGACCTGGTCAATGACCTGAAGAGAGCTGGGACCACAGTCTCAAAGAAAACCATTAGTAACACCATCAGTAACACACTCATGGATTAAAATCCTGCAGCGCACGCAAGGTCCCCCTGCTCAAGCCAGCGCATGTCCAGGTACCTAGAGATGAACATACTTTGGTGCGAAAAGTGCAATCAATCCCAGAACAACAGCAAAGGACATTGTGAAGATGCTGGAGGGAACAGGTACAAAGTATCTATGTCCACAGTAAAACGAGTCCCATATCGACATAACCTATAAAGCCACTCAGTAAGGAAGAAGCCACTGCTCCAAAACCGCCATAAAAAAACAAGACTATGGTTTGCAACTGCACATGGGGACAAAGATTGTACTTTTTGGAGAAATGTCCTTTGGTCTGATGAAACAAAAATAGAACTGTTTGGCCATAATGACCATCGTTATATTTGGAGGAAAAAGGGGGAGGTTAGCAAGCTGAAGAACACCATCCCAACCGTGAAGCACAGGGGTGGCAGCATCATGTTGTGTGGGTGCTTTGCTGCAGGAGGGACTGGTGCACTTCTCAAAATAGATGGCATCATGAGGAAGAACAATTATGTGGATATATTGAAGCAACATCAGTCAGGAAGTTAAAGCTTGGTCGCAAATGAGTCTTCCAAATGGACAATGACCCCAGGCATACCTCCAAAATGGCTTAACAGTCAAAGTATTGGAGTGGCCATCACAAAACCCTGACCTCAATCCCATACAAAGTTTGTGGGCAGAACTGAAAAAGCGTGTGTGAGCAAGGAGGCCTACAAACCTGACTCAGTTACACCAGCTCTGTTAGGAGGAATGGGCCAAAATTCCACCAACTTATTGTGGAAAGCTTGTGGAAGGCTACCCGAAACGTTTGACCCAAGTTAAACAATTTAAAGGCAATGCTACCAAATACTAATTGAGTGTATGTAAATTTCTGACCCACTGGGAATGTGATGAAAGAAATAAAAGTTGAAATAAATCATTCTCTCTGCTGTTATACTGACCTTTCACATTCTTAAAATAAAGTGGTGATCCTAACTGACCTAAGACAGAGAATATTTACTAGGATTAAATGTCAGAAATTGTGAAATTGAGTTTAAATGTATTTGGCTAAGGTGTATGTAAACTTCCGACTTCAACTGTATGTCACCTCTCACCTAACCAGAAACCAGAAGTCCTTGTGTGCCCAGTTGAGAACGGGATACTGCCTCTGAGGAGGTTGAATGACATAGATGAAAAGGAGCGGCTATGTCCAGTCGAGAATAAATTGCTGTTTTTATTTTACTGTTCTTTACATGATGAGTAGCTTTGTTTGATCAAATGCAACAGCAGACACTAGAATTATTCTGGATAAGCGATAAAGAGAAACTTGGCTTTTCAGAAAAAAAGTGTTCCTTTATTTCTAGAACTTGGAAGTTTGACAAGAAGAAGCTATATAGCTGAAATTGCAGGTTCTTGTTTTGTTTTTCAATGTGTTTTTTTAGTTTTGCATGACTGTATTTATGGAAGTGAATGTGTGCATACATCCACTGGTTTGTTTTGCTACAGAAAATACACATAATAGACCGTTATTATTATAAGTGATCCATGATCTGTTTCACCTGTCTTTGTGATTGTCTCCACCCACCTCCAGGTGTCTCCTGTTATCCCCATTAGTCCCTGGCGTATTTATCCCTGTGTTTCCTGTCTCCCTGTGCCAGTGCGTCTTGTTTTGCCAAGTCAACCAGCGTTTTCTCCTAGCTCCTATTTTTCCCAGTCTCTGTTTTTTCCTAGCCCTCCTGGTTTTGACCCTTGCCTGCCCTGACGCCGAATCCGCCTGCCTAACCACTCTGCCTGTTCTGACCTCGAGCCTGCCTATCCCCTGGTACTGCTTGGACTCGGGCCTGGTTTATGAACTCTCGCCTGCCCCCGACCTGCCTTTTTGCCTGCCCCTTCTGGTATAATAAATATCGGAGCTCAACCATCTGCCTCCTGTGTCTGCATTTGGGTCTCGCCTTGTGCCCTTATAATAAGCCCTTGTGTACTGTGCATCCTTGAAGATGCATGACACTATAATAATAGAATGAATCCAAATCATCACACACACACACACACTTCAGTAAACAGAATGGTTAACTTGGCGGACTGGCTCACTGAACTTCTCAGACTGAGGATTAACTATAGTGAGGGCCATGGGTATATCTGAAATTGTATAATTTCAGACACAGGCAGTGAGTCCAGAGTGTCCCACAACAAGCCTGCAGAGAACACACCGTTTCCTGTTTGTATCCCGTTCAAATGCCTCCCCCTCCTCCGGGTCTAACCATGCACCTGCAGCAAGGCCCTGGCCCTGCCTGAAAAACACTTTTAGCCCAATTACTTTCTACCCAGCACACAGAGGAAAAAAAAACACCACATGTTGTGAGACAATAGCATGGTGTACAAACACGCCTTGCCACTGGAGTAAACATACTTCAACAAAACCCCATTGTACAACGCCTACAGACTGGCCCTGGTTTAATAAAAGAACACAATGATAGTTTGTTGGGGATGGATATAAAATACAAGGCACTTTCCACTTAAACGATGGTCTCTTAAGGAGCTGTACAACGTGCACGCAAGCTTTGGTTCTGGGTGCCAAGATCCCTAAAACTAGTAGAAACCCATCTGCAACATATGCATAGTTTTCAGTAAATTGTAGTAAATCACAGTACAGTAAATCACCTTTAAATGGCCTTTGAATTGCATACCTCATCAAGCACAGATGTTCCCATTGGGCCATCTCCAATCAGAGACATGGCTTGCGGGTTAGGCTCACACACATTTCCAATGAAACACAGCTATCCTCTTGTTTATGTACCATAATATTCTCCAACGGTCATGGAACATGGAAGTGGGGGTGCATGATTCCCCCCATTTCCTGATCAGTAAACGGTGACCTCCACTGGCACTTTGCCATTTTACCAGAAGTCCTCATTGAAAACAGACCGAGGAGGAAAACAGAGGGTGGAGGAAGGGGCGCGGTGTGGGGGCATATAAACAACTCCAGACTCCACCAAAAGAGTGTCTAACTCCTGGCTACGATCCAGCTAGTAACTGTCCGGCATCACTCTGAGACACAAAGAGCTCTGTGACTGTGATCTTCCATAGTGCTGTGTGCGTGCGTGCGTGTGTGTATGGGACTGTAATCCATAGTGTTGCCCTCCGACAGTGGCTGCAGACAGAATACTTTGCGGGGTCGTTAAGTCTAAGTTGTCTAACAGAGAAAGTCCCGATGTTGGACCCAGTCGGGTCAAAGGGGAGCCATCATGGCAGCTGCTGACTCATAACGGGAGACTACAGGACTTACTGGAAGGTCTGTGAGTCAGATAGTCACCGCTCCCCATATTTCCCTGTCCCCACCCTCTCTCCCCTCTTTACCCTCCTCTCCCTCAGCCAGTCTCTCCTCTGATCTCACACAGCGGTCCGTCTGTAATCTCACTTAGACAATAACACACCAACACCACCCAATAAGAATGTTGTACACATGTTATTAGGCCATAAGGTTAACAACACAATGTGGTAAAAATGAACAATGCGATGAGAGTTGGTGTTATGTTGGTACCACCGTGCCATGGCGTTAGGTTTACACAGGTAAATAGTAATGCATTCGATGGTATTACTGATATGACTGTCAAATCTAATGAGATTAGACTTATAAAACAACCAAACACCACCGTCTTGTGTGCTAAACAAAGTAAAC
Organism: Oncorhynchus kisutch; assembly: GCF_002021735.2. Lineage (NCBI taxonomy): Eukaryota > Metazoa > Chordata > Actinopteri > Salmoniformes > Salmonidae > Oncorhynchus > Oncorhynchus kisutch. The sequence goes on from NC_034196.2 coordinate 3,679,012, forward strand.
AACCACTCTGGTTTTATTTTAAACTAACTCAACACAGTGAACAACATCTCCCTCTCCCGTCCTCTTCATTATCACATAACTCAACATCAAGCATCATCAGCAATAGAATGAAGGAGTGCCATGAGTCCTGCCTGGGTTTCAGCTGAGTGGTTAGAGAGGGGTGTGTGGGTGGAAGTTCAAGCTAAGTGTTTATGGCAGGCAGGAGTCGGTCCGCTAGCTTGTGCTGTCAGTGTGTGTGTTGGGCAGTGTGTGCCTGTGTACATACGTGTGTGTGTTTGTGTTTGTGTGTCAGTCCGCTTGCGCTGCCACTCTGTGAGGGAAGCAGTGGGCCCCTGTGCCCTAGCACCGTGGGAGGAATCCAATCTAAAAGACTCCACCAGGGCCCTGGCCAAGCTCAAGCCTAGCTGGAAGCCTTCCCCAGCGAGCAGCGTTGTCAGGTGGCTGGCGTGGGTGTGGGTGCAGTATAATGAGAGAATGTAGCCTATAGGCGTCGCAGGCGTTGGATATTCCTGCATGGACAATGATGTGAGTAAGACTATGATTGAGAGGGGTATGTACTGCTGTAAATGAATACCACCCACAACCTGGGGTGCCCACTCTCTATTCTCTGTATATCATCAAATACTGTTTATGTAATATGACTGTTACATAAGAGAACACCCACTGTTCACGGAAGTGCATCACTGGTACTAAAACACCTGTAGCTATCAGGAAACATGAATGCATGTTTGTTTCTGAAGTTCCATTCATGAACTTTCATTGGCCATGGTACATATTGCTCATTTGGCATTTTAATTGATTTATGTCCAATTGCTCTACCTTTTTAAAAAACATTTATTACTGATACTTTAGTCAAATGAATAGGGTCTAAAAGTAGTTTAGAAATGGTTAATTAATAGTTTATATAGAGTTTATACTTTTATTATAAATTGTTACTAATAATCAGTTACACTTGTCGAAATTGTGAGATTGTCGCTTGGTCCCAACATGTGTTTTAATTGCATATGACTGTACAGTTTTTTAAATTCTTACTTTAATGTATTTTGAAATATAAAAACTGCAAAGTTTGCAATGTTTTCTCCTAATTTAGACATACGTTTCACACAGTCTGTTGTACCACCGCCGTTGGAGTGCAAGCATCCTGGCCATATGCCTTTCCACACTTTCTCCAGCAAATTAGATTTTCCTTTTCCCTCTTCACAAAATATTATCATGGAACAGTATGATCCAATGTCATTCAAAGACAATCGATGGATGGAAAACTGACCAATGAGATTGCTCTAATATTTTGATTTTTCAGGTCCTTCCCTGTGATTGGCTTACTTCCATGAAGAAGTATCCGCCTCTAAGCCTCTTATAGGCTGTGTTTCGCGGCTTTCTGAAAGTCATTTGAATACGGCTGGTCGTGGTCGCGGTTTCTAATGACTTCTCATTCAAAGGATCGTGCAGACACAATGGATGGACTTTACGAATAGGAATTTCATGTTCCGAAAACACTGATCGTTATTATTTGTGTGCATTTTGCACTTATTTCCAAGGATATTTTTTTGAAGGATTTTTGTCTTTCATCTGCTTTTATTTTCCAAAAACGTGGAATCTTTTTTATTAGATACAAATAGTGTTTATACTGTTACAATTCGATTTTTTTTCCCAGTTGGGGTAAGTTGATCACAATACAGATGTAGGATCTTAATTTGATCACTCTTTTTTGTTTCTGTGAATTTGTAGTGTATTCATTGTTTATAACGGCTTCTAAAGTTTGTAATTTCCACTTTAAAATGCCCTAACGAAAATTGTAAAAATGTTCATGAATTATAATCCACATAATAATTCACATTTCCTGTTGCAGCAGGATTATGTTCCTGCTGTAGCGAACTGTATGTTAAGATCTGTATGTTCACTGTGAGCCTGATTATTTGTAACAAGGAAACATTCTGGGAATGTGAAACGTTCAAAACAAAAGTGTTATGTAATGCATTTGACCTATAAATGACAGGGCTTCGAGGGTTGCGCTTTGAGTGAAGGCAAAAACAATTTAATGACGGCAGATCTTAACCTTTACTTAATGATGACAGATCTTAACTTTTACCAACAACAAAATATTTCCATAATCACCTTTAGCAATCCCAGACACTCATATCGGATAGAATTTAATGTGATGTGAAACTTTAAATAGACCTTAACTGTGTTATTGTTTTTGCTCTAGTCTGCACCATGGTCTATATAACTACTTGTCTGGCATGCATTAGCCTTCATTACTCACCAGTGTTATGACTGAGTGGGGTTCAACCCAGCAGAGTTCTATTCTCATAATAAGAGTGCATGAGTCAAGAGTAATAAACTGTGCCAGGGGGTGTGGGTTGGGCTGTGTTTACCCTGTCTGGGCTACAGTTAGATGGTTACAGTAGACTGGGGAACAGACAAACAGGGTGGGATATGTGTGGGAATGAGATTTCTTAGAAACAACACCCATCTTATTTTATGACCGTATTTGCTTCTCTATCAGATGTTCAGTTCTTTTTTTTCTAGGTTATGGAACAGGCAAAACAGGGTGGGACATGAGGTTTATTATTCCTTCTGTCTTATAAACAGCATCCACCCTTATATATCCAAGATGGATACAGCATAGTATAGCTGTTTTATTTCATAACTCTGGTATAGTTGCTTCTCTATCAGATAGATGAGGTTCTTATATGTTTCCACTTAACCCTTATGATCCATTTTCATCCCCCCCGTCAGGCTGTGGTGTAGTGTCAGCCTGTTGGTCAGTCAGAGAATGTCACTTTCATTCAAATGTAGAAGGCTTTAGTAGGCCCGAGCTTTACTGAGGGGGGGGGGGGGGTACATGTTGTAGTAATGCTGGTTGGTGATTGCTTGAAAACATCTATCTCGGGGTAGATCATCAGCTCCTGTTGTAGCAGGTCACCATCATTAATGCGGCCTCTCTGTCTGTCCAGACTAAAGAATAAAGTGGCATAAACAGGCTTATACCAGCATGTAGTAGAATCAGCAGTAGTAAGGACATGAGACAGTGGCATAGTCAGGCTTATACCAGCATGTAGTAGAATCAGCAGTAGTAAGGACATGAGACAGTGGCATAAACAGGCTTATACCAGCATGTAGTAGAATCAGCAGTAGTAAGGACATGAGACAGTGGCATAAACAGGCTTATACCAGAATGTAGTAGAATCAGCAGTAGTAAGGACATGAGACAGTGGCATAAACAGGCTTATACCAGCATGTAGTAGAATCAGCAGTAGTAAGGACATGAGACAGTGGCATAAACAGGCTTATACCAGCATGTAGTAGAATCAGCAGTAGTAAGGACATGAGACAGTGGCATAGTCAGGCTTATACCAGAATGTAGTAGAATCAGCAGTAGTAAGGACATGAGACAGAGGCATAGTCAGGCTTATACCAGCATGTAGTAGAATCAGCAGTAGTAAGGACATGAGACAGTGGCATAGTCAGGCTTATACCAGAATGTAGTAGAATCAGCAGTAGTAAGGACATGAGACAGAGGCATAGTCAGGCTTATACCAGAATGTAGTAGAATCAGCAGTAGTAAGGACATGAGACAGTGGCATAGTCAGGCTTATACCAGCATGGAATCAGCAGTAGTGGGTTAACACCATTAGGGTAACTTATCACACACTGCCAGTAGTTATTACATAAATTATTCCATTAAAAAATATATATATTTTCTCCCTGTTACACACACTTAAACACAAGTGTGCACATGCGCGCACACACACACACTCTCTCTTTCTTGGGGGAAATAACATTCAGTTGAAACCATGAAAAATAAAGTGTTTAGTTATGAGTTTAAGGGAAGAACAAAGATTTGACATAGTTTTTACATTTCCAATCTCTTTACCAGGTCAATATGCCTCCTACGACACCATACGCTGGCAAGTTCAGCCCTTACAACAACGACAATCTCCACAAATACCACCAGCCCATGGAAGCGAGCTACGGGGACATGTGCTACCATGACAACAGTCTTGTTTCAGGCTCCCTGGAGGCCCTAATACAACACTTAGTTCCCACAGTAGACTACTACCCTGACGTGAGTCTTATCTCTAGTCCAACAAAAACATAAACAATGGAATCATACAAACATTTTTGGGGTTATGAAAGGGGAAGACAATTAAGCTCATAAGGCTTAAGTGCTATATTCTTCAAGAACAAATGTGTATACTGTACAGTGGACTACTACTCTGACGTATGTTGTTATCTCTGGTCCAACATGCTCTCTCAGGGGGACTCTAATGACAACAGAAAAAACATAAACAAGGCAGTAATACAAACTGTTATGCCAAATAGGCTACGGTTATATTTCGGGTTGTGTACTTTGTCCATGCGTTATATTCTTGAAGAACAAATGGGTAGACTCACTCAGAATGTATCATTAACTGAAATGACCATTGAACAGTGGGAAATGTGCCATATCGTGTTGGGTTGACGACAACATGAGTTGATGTTAACTATCTTTTTTTTTGTTCTCCATCAGAGGTCGTACGTCTTCACCTTCCTGCTGAGTTCCCGCCTCTTCCTCAACCCGTATGAGCTCATGTCTCGGGTGTGTCACCTGTGTGTGGAGCAGCATAGATCTGGAGACCTGCTGCTTGATAAGGTAGCTAACACACACACATACAAACAGAGATGCACCCACCCACCCATCCACACACACACACAAACAGAGACGCACCCACACACACACACACAGATGCACTCACCCTCCCACCCACACACACACACACACACACACAAACAGAGATGCACACACACACACACAAACAGAGATGCACCCACCCCCCCACACACACACAGACACAAACAGAGATGCACACACACACACACACACACACACAAACAGAGATGCACACACACACACACAAACAGAGATGTACCCACACACACACACACTAGTTCTAAACAACCATGAGTGGACATCCCCTCTTTACAGTCTGTCTAACCCTGGCATGTCTTTCTCCTTGCTGTCTTTAGATCAGAATACGAGACGTCGCTCCGAAGATCGTGCAGCTGCTGACAGAGTGGACGGAGACATTTCCCTATGACTTCAGAGATGAGAGGATGATGCGCTGCCTGAAAGAGATGAGCCATCATCTGGCCAGAGGAGATGAGGTCAGTACCCTTAGTACCCTCGACATGGCACCAGACATTTCATTTGACCAACTATGGTTGCGTTTGACATCAGACACCTTTATTTATCACATATTGAGCTACTGAGTTCATGTTGCCTTGTGCTGTTAGTCTTTTCATTAGGTGTGTTATTATGTTCACTCGTCGTTATAATATGTGTTGCCTGTTAGATGGCTCATATGTTTTATATCGGCGTGGATGGCGTAGGAGGTGAGAATACACACCCACAACAAATTCACAAGTTGCAGACTTCGATAATGAACTCAGCGCCCTCCTCGTTATATCAGCACAGACACAAATATACATTGATATGGGTTTCTCTCTCTCTTGATGTTTTCTAATATCAGTACTTAAAAAGATTGTTTCCGATCTTTTTAATGGGGCGGCAGCCTAGTGGTTAGAGCATTGGACTAGTAACCGAAAGGTTGCAGGTTCAAATCCCCGAGCTGACAAGGTACAAAATCTGTCATTCTGCCCCTGAACAGGCAGTTAACCCACTGTTCCTAGGCCATCATTGAAAATAAGAATTTGTTCTTAACTGACTTGCCTAGTAAAATAAAGGTAAAAAAAAAATCCATTTTCAGAAAGGTGAATGTAAAACGTAAATGAGCTTTTATTGTTTAAAATAAATTATGAAAGTCAGTGGTGTGTTTTTTCACTATCCAATCATGGCATGTTCAATGACATCAATGTATTTGTTTAAAATCTATCACTTGATGGTTTCATTTCAGATAGACAAATAATCATGTTTTTTTCTAAATGCTATATATCCCCCTCACTCACTCGCAGAGAAATAAGTAACGAGTATCAAATAACTAGCATTTTCAAATGATACATTTGTGACCTCAATATTTAAAATGAGTAGTATGAGATTTTGGAGGTGAAACATTTGCCATTTTAGTCATTTAGCAGATGCTGTTATGCAGAGCGACTTACAGTTAGTGCATCCATCTTAAGATCGCTAGGTGAGACAACCACAGATCACAGTCAAATATACAGGACATGAACATAAACAATGGATATATAGCATTTTGCACACAAAAATAACATTTTCATACACATCTAAAATCTATAAATAGTTATATTTTACACACACATGAAGGTACCCATAAGCAATCATTTCTGATGGAGAAAAAAAACCTGTGAAAAATGTGTGGATATAGCATTTTGGAAATAAACTATTCACTTGTATACAATGCATAGATTGATCTCTGGCTCGATGTTGTTTTACATCAGTACTCGTGGAGGGCCATGCAGCAGATGACTCAGCGGTTAATCCGAAGGTTGGCGGCCCTGGGTCAGTATGAGGAGGCTATCGCCACACTCAATGCCTCCGCAGCCGAGAGACCCGCTGCTCTGAAGACCAAACAGCACAACGGACAAAGGAGTGACGTACTGAGCATCAGTGACGATGCTTTTATTCTCGCCCAGCAGCTCACGCACATTGAACTGGTGAGGAGAGCACATACTGTAGACCGTACTGTATACTGTATTCATAATATGTTGGTGTTCAGAGAAGTTCAAACTGAATGGCCAGTTTGTTTACTGTTGATTTAGAACTACCTGTGATCGATCAATTAAAGTACCGTACTGTTAGAAATTCTTACGTTTCCAATTCTAGGACAGATTGAGTTTTATCGGACCAGAAGAGTTCATCCAAGCCTTTGGTGTAAAAGATCCCCTGGACAACCATAAGGTAGGCCACATAACATTGTCCACTACCTTCCACATAACATTGTCCACTACCTTCCACCAAACATTGTCCACTACCTTCCACATAACATTGTCCACTACCTTCCACATAACATTGTCCACTACCTTCCACATAACATTGTCCACTACCTTCCACATAACATTGTCCACTACCTTCCACATAACATTGTCCACTACCTTCCACATAACATTGTCCACTACCTTCCACATAACATTGTCCACTACCTGCCACATAACATTGTCCACTACCTTCCACATAACATTGTCCACTACCTTCCACATAACATTGTCCACTACCTTCCACATAACATTGTCCACTACCTGCCACATAACATTGTCCACTACCTTCCACATAACATTGTCCACTACCTTCCACATAACATTGTCCACTACCTGCCACATAACATTGTCCACTACCTTCCACATAACATTGTCCACTACCTGCCACATAACATTGTCCACTACCTTCCACATAACATTGTCCACTACCTTCCACATAACATTGTCCACTACCTTATATATCCATCATGGATATCATACTAGACAATCATTTATTAAAGTAACCTTGACCTGTCTTTCCCCTCAGAGTTTCTTAGAAAACGCAAGACCACTAACCTGGAGGCCTATGTAGCTTGGTTCAACAGACTCAGCTACCTGGTGGCCACTGAAATCTGTATGGTGAGTGCTCTCCTTCTTTCTCACTTTCTGTCTCCCGCTTTCTCTCTCTGTCTCTCTCTCCCCGCCTACTGTAATTCTCTCCCCGTCTACTGTAATTCTCTCTCCGTCGACCTTATTTCTCTCTCTCTCCGTCTACTGTAATTCTCTCCCCGTCTACTGTAATTCTCTCCCCGTCTACTGTAATTCTCTCCCCGTCTACTGTAATTCTCTCCCCGTCTACTGTAATTCTCTCCCCGTCTACTGTAATTCTCTCCCCGTCTACTGTCTCTCTCTCCCCGTCTACTGTAATTCTCTCCCCGTCTACTGTAATTCTCTCCCCGTCTACTGTAATTCTCTCCCCATCTACTGTAATTCTCTCCCCGTCTACTGTAATTCTCTCCCCGTCTACTGTAATTCTCTCCCCGTCTACTGTAATTCTCTCCCCGTCTACTGTAATTCTCTCCCCGTCTACTGTCTCTCTCTCCCCGTCTACTGTAATTCTCTCCCCGTCTACTGTAATTCTCTCCCCGTCTACTGTAATTCTCTCCCCGTCTACTGTAATTCTCTCCCCATCTACTGTAATTCTCTCCCCGTCTACTGTAATTCTCTCCCCGTCTACTGTAATTCTCTCCCCGTCTACTGTAATTCTCTCTCCCTTGTTTCTGTTATCCTTTCCTTCTCACACATTTCCAATGGTTTTGTGTTTTTCTTCCTTCCAGCCAGTAAAGAAGAAGCATAGAGCTCGGGCCTTGGAGTTCTTCATAGACGTGGCCAGAGAGTGTTTCAACATCGGCAACTTCAACTCCCTCATGGCCATCATCAGTAAGTTACAATACAGGGCTCTAGAATGGTTTTCTTCTTTTTCAATTCTACAATAGAATGCTTAGAATTGGAATTTCAGTTCGTTTGAAATGAAATTGATCCCTAACCCCTGCTCTCCTCTCTCCACAGCCGGGATGAACATGAGTCCTGTGTCTCGGCTGAAGAAGACCTGGAGCAAAGTCAACACAGACAAGTTTGACATACTGGAGCACCAAATGGACCCCTCCAGTAACTTCAGCAACTACCGTACTGCCCTGCGAGGAGCCACCCAGAGATCCATCACAGCACACAGCAACCAGGAGAAGATAGTCATTCCATTCTTCAGCCTTCTCATCAAGGACATCTACTTCCTCAATGAAGGATGTGCCAGCCGGCTATCCAACGGTCATGTCAACTTTGAAGTGAGTCTGAGTAATGTACAGTACACGCATTATTGCTAATCATGACAAGACTATTACTGTATGAACTGGTTTCCCTCGACCAAGAAGCATGTTCAGTGGTGAATCTCCATTGCAATAGCTTTTTAGACTAGAACAACCTGGGTCGAAGAAATTGGCCTTTAGTGTTTAAGTAGCAGGTGAAAAACACATGGTTGTCGATTTATTTTTAATTTCAATGAATTTTCATTTCCTGTTTCTCTATAGAAACTGTGGGATTTGGCGAAGCAGGTCAGTGAGTTCCTAGTGTGGCGCCAGGTGACGTGTCCCTTCGAGAGAGACAGGAAGATTCTCCAGTACCTCGTCACCACGCCAGTCTTCACCGAGGATGGTGAGTGTTGTCCACAGATATATTACATTTAACGTGTCAATTATTTAGAACTGTACGAAATGTGCAGCGCCTGTGGTCTAATGGTACCCACACGTGACCCTGACTGTTTGCACGTGTGTACTCCCCACTGTTGTCCACAGTTCCTGTTGTATCTCCTCCCTTTCAGATTCTGTACTGTCTAAGTAAAGGATACAGAATATGAACGGTTGATGAAAGTCCACTCTCCTATGAAAAACCTACTATAATCAGTACTGTATCTTATAGCATTGGCTTCGGGGATAGTCATGTTTTTTTTGTCTCTTCTGCAGAGCTGCATTTGGCCTCCTATGAGAGCGAAGGTCCTGAGAACCACATGGAGAAGGACAGTCGCAGGTCTCTCAGGTGTGTAACTTGACTTCATTTTTTTACCTAACTTTACACTTGGATTCTGAACCTTTATTTAACTAGGCAAGTCGGTTCCTGGTGTGGATTTTGCGCTCATACATGGTGCACTGGTTGTATTTCAAAGCATTGTATTATGTGTCCTATGTTGCAGGTCATCCCTTTTGCATAGAGAGCATCGGTGAGTGACGGTCATGAGTGGGACACTGGTCTGGGTGATTATTTTAACCCAGCTAAAGAGGCTCATGGTCGACGGGCACTCGAAAGAGCAGAGAAAGATGGGAGAAAGAGAAAGGATGCCTCCCTCTATGGCTGAAGAACTGAAGATCTTGCCTCTCGCACCGTACATTGACAGATGATTCATTTGTAACGTGTCTACCCACACAGTATTTACAGTTCTTATTTTATACCAATGGGTCGTAATGGTTATGGATCATTTTCTATGCTCTTCTGAAGCAGTCTTTCTATAGTGTAAATGAGCTTGTTGCTGGTTGGCTTGCTCCGTCTTCTTAGAATGTAATCTATTTCTTTTCTGTTATTGTTCTTAATAAATAGTGTGTTTTGCATATGTTAGGAATGAATTACTTAACATGTATGTGATGAATCTTTAAAGATACAAAAAACAAAACCTCAAAAATCATCTCATCTTTGGTGAAAGGAATATGAACATGACTGAATACCCAGCGGTGAATAGTTAACGCTATTTTTTTGTCCATTTTGTCATGCGTTGGTTTACCTTACAGCTATTACTTTTTATTAATGTTTTATGTTAGTTCTTTTTTTACTCTTTCTTTTTTTATTGTGTATATTTGTTTATTGTTTGCCCATCCCAATGTGCTACTTATCAGGGTACTCTACGTTAAGTTCTTATGTGAAATAAGAGGTATATTTTTTATTTGAGAAGAAAATAAAGAACATTTAAGGGTGTTTTTGTTTGTTTGTTCTGTCCCTCTAAATGTCTCTGTAGTGCCATCTAGTGTTCACAACTAAGCTTACAATCAAGTCACATCCACACCGAAAATATTGTAATATTGTAAAAAATAATAATAATTTATTGTAAAAGAATAAGAAAATAAATAACATACAAAAAATGTCACATTTGACTGAATTGAGAGGAAAATCTAAACTTTCTAAGGGGGAAAATGATGCTTTGCATGTAAGCAGACTCATTCATGTTTCAAATAAAATGTCATTGCATTGTTAATGTACATTATAATAATTACATAATAGTTATTTAATGTGTTGAATTAGTTCCCCATTAGTATCTTTATCAATATGAATATTATACCTTACTAATGATCTGAACTCATGTATGAGAGGTCAAGTGACGTGCAAGGTGATGACGTTGTCTGAAGACCTCGCTGCAGATGGAACACTTGAGCCTCTCTTCCCTCTCCCTGTGCTGCTGTTGTTTCACCCCACACGCAGATCCTGTGGCATCAAGCGCCCTCTTGTGGTGAGACCTCATATGCTGCACCAGGTCTGAAGTCAGGCGGAAGGAAATGTTGCATTTGGCACACCAGTTCTGAGCCGGCAGGCAGAGGGGCGAGAGTCGTGAGACGGAAGGGGACAGGAGTACCGGGGAGGGGGGGATCGGAACCTGCAGGGGTCTCCCTGGGGTCCAGGGCCAGAGAGCTGCTGGGCTATAGAGAGGGTGCCTCTGTTTCAAAACACCCTGGACCAGCACAGGTCTGTGGAGGGCAGTAGAGGGAGTGGTAATGGAGATTTTAGCCCTCTCAGGCCGGGGGGTAGTCTGGGGAAGTGGAACAGAGCGTGGGGGCTGGGAGAACGCACTTCTCCTGTTCTCCGAGACAGAGACTTGATTGAAGGCAGAGGTGACAGGAGGAGAGTCAGTGGAGGTTTCCTCAGAGCGGGATGGAGATCGAGACAGAGTGTCTTTCAGAGTCTTCTTCTTTGAGTCACTCTGCTCCACTGCTGAGCCACTTCCGGGCTGAATGCTCTGGTTCTGTGGGTTGGATCTAATGTCTTCTGGCCCTGAGGTCTTCAGTTGTGGTTTTAGTTGAGCGGTTCTGTCTTTAGTAAAGGTGCTCCTTATTATATTGGTGGGCAGGTGACAGGTGACTGGGCTAGGTTGTTGGTTCATGTTCAAAGTACAGTAACCTCTCTCCAGTGGTTCCTGCTTTATGACTCGCGGCTGTGGGCCATTCCAACTCTCCTCCGTGTGTTTCCTTTTGAGGGCGCTCCCTGCCCACCTGGTACCAGACAAGCCTGTCTTATTACTGTTATTCTCCATATCCCTGGCTAGATTGTGGAAGTTTGTTGCAGGTTTTCCATCCTGTGGACTTGTTTCTGGATGGCTCCGTTTGAAGGCAGGAACGGGAAGGGAGTCAGGTTTCACATGGTTGGTGTTGTCTTGACCAGGTTTGGTGGTGTGGCTGTTTGGTTGTCTCTGTGTGCAAAGGAATCTCCAATGTGCCAGGAAGGGGAACTCAGACTCAAAGCCCTGGTTGCAGTTTGTACATGTGTATGGACCAGCACCTGGTTATAAAGATGAATATGGATTAATATCACATTATTCTGCCAATATTGCGTGACATAAACCTTTGCCAATACTCTTTGAATTTTACAAACATATTGAGGAAATCTAGTTTTAATGTTTAATATTCAATTGGAGTCAATAGTTAAATCATAAAAATGGCTATGAATAATATATATCTATATATTGTAATACACATTCATAGAGTATGTATACCTTTGCTTTGCATCTGCAGTGGGTTCAGTAGAAGAAGCTTGGCAAGGTCTTTCCCATACCACACCAAAAGCTCCTCATCCGTCTGGATCGTCCTGAGGGCTCTAAAGAACAGTTGTCCGTTCTTCACATAGGCCTCTAGGTTCTGTTCCTCGCTGCTCCGGGCTGACTGGACGAGCCGCAGCCACATCGGGCCGTCAGTGGGCATTTTGTGCGCTGAGGTGTCCACCTGTGTAGCCAAACAGAAACCGGTCTTACAAAAACATGTCAAGCACAGCATTTTGCCAACTGAAAGTTTCGATGCAATTTTAGACATTTATTCGGGCATGAGAACCTGCCCCCAGCCAATCGTTTGGAACACAATCGTTTAGGGCGCATGGATTTCAGTGCATGTTCTCACCCTTAAAATGTATGGTGCTGATCTTCTGTCCATAGACTTGAGAGCGATGAAGGCGATGCTGTCATAAACAGAGGTGTGATTCAGCTCACATGGTCCAAAAACTGCGTGTTCGGGAACGTCGCAGGTGGTGTGGACGCGGGTAAAAATGTCAGTTATCCATCGTTGCGCAATTTGCGCCGCCCTCGCCTCCAGGATCTCCTGAGAACCAGATAACATCCGAATTCATATCATTAGGCTGACAATTAAGAATAAATCATTTGTTTGAATAATGACCGCCAAAAACGTGTGTAAAAACGCTCTAAATCCAAAACAATACTTACCATTGCAAACAGCTGACTGGTGGTAAGATCTGCGCTTCTCTTATTTGCACTATCCCTGCTTGTATTATACAGTGTATTGTGCCTTGTAGATGCCCACCAATACATGCCATGGGGCTGGTCGACTGGAGGAGCTGGTTTTATAGTCTAATCTAATCTGCACAACGAGATTTGACAATTCTCCGCCCCTCCTTTATCCTCTTGTTAGATGGGTGACATTAATGATCTCGGACAATCAGAAAGTGTCGGTGCATGGATGGACAGTCTAAAGAGGTCATGGGTATCAGGGGCCAGACAGTGCATGTACAGTAGAAGCCAATTTCAATTGGATATTGAATTCATGACATTTGGTAAATAGGGACAAAATATAGTGGATTTAGGTGACGGCGGGTCATGTTCTGGTGTGCAAGCATGCCCCGCGGCCACACGATAAACGCGAGTGTGTGTCGAGTAAATGGAGTGATGCACTTTTCTGTATCCTCCTCGGGCGACAGATAAACCTTGGCTCATTGATGGGTTTACAGTGCTGGAATTCACTCCACACAGTAGCCTATTGAGCAAATTCCACATTTTTTTGTCACGTCCACAATGACAAGGATACCAGAATCTGTCGAATTTAAGTTTTCAAACAAAACAATATTTTTTATTCCAGTCTGCTTAATTAAAAGTCAAATCCACGTTTTTCTATGGTTTTGGCTATAATTCATTGTATGTCAAACCCCAATAAAGTTTGGTTGTCGAACTGAAATAGTATACATATTCATATTTAACAACATATTGTGTCACCTGCTGTCTCCCCGCCCACTGTGCTGGTGGTGTAGTTACAGGGATTCCCAGACTCGGTCCTCGCGTCCCCCCCTATGTGCACATTTTGGTTTTGCCCTAGCACTGCACAGCTGATTCAATAATCAAAGCTTGTCGATGAGTTGGTTATTTGAATCAATTGTGTAACGCTAGAGCTCAAACCAAAACGTGCGCGCAGGAGGGAAGGGTCCAGGAAGAGTTTGGGAACCTCCGTGAGACTAGGGTGCAATAGGGTTCAAAGGCGCGCTTGTTCGACTCTATTGCGCATGCCCACTTCAGATGAAACGGTACTGTCACAGTATCAGCCGTAATTCTCTAAAGAGACACGCCCCAAATCATTTTATTCTCTCAATTCAGAAAATTAAATAGGTTACCCACAAGTGGCAAGGACGATACATAGTATTTACAAAGACACACAGTAACATGCCGCGTAAATGTGATGTTAGTTTATTTTCGATTTTATCGTTGGAAAATCAGGAATCAGTCTCGAGTCCCGTTTCATCCAGACGAAGAAAGCGCATGTGAGGTAGTCTACTCTAGTCAGTGGTACAGTACGATGTGCAAACTCAATGAGGAAATCTTTTTTTTATCAAGGCAATGATCATCAACGAACAGTGGACTGCACTCCTGCTTACCTTTCTTATAGGCCTAAACACATTCTTTTGTAATACCGAAGAGGCATCTTGCCATGGAGCTTTTGATATTTATTTTGTTTTAGACAGGTAAGTAACGTTATAGCCTACAGACTAAATGCAAGATGTAATTGATATGGTAACGTAACTTGAATCAAAACGATTCTATAGAATCTATCAGGTGTCAAATTGCACTAGTCAAGCGTTTTCTTATCACGCTTTGTATGTAAAATACTCCTGTAAATAGAATTTAAATGACTCGAGTTCTATTTCAGTCTGTCTAGTCCTTGTAAGGGATTGTTTGGTTCTGGTTCAGGGAGTGTTTCTGACTGCTTTACAGGTCTGGGAGTGTGCATGATAACTGGGGAGAGATCTATGAGTTTGTGGAGCAGCTCACCAACCGCTTTGTGAGGTAAGTGAATAAAGTCATACTCTCAGGTTCTAAGCTCTGTGTACAAGGTGAAATGAGCAACTTGTCTTGAACACTATACATCACTGTTCATCAATACTATGGCTAACTTTACAATCTGAATCATGAAACAGAAGAATGGGCCCCTTTTAGTCAAATAATGATTTACCAAGGACATGATATTTACACAGTGAGGAATCAAGTTAGTAGTTAACACACTCATGTGAAAGTGTGGCAATCCTTTTCAAGCAGTAGCCAATAGTCATTTGATCAAATGGAGCTCCACCGAACACTTGGATACAGTTTGTGGGATTATTTTAACTTAATAGTGGGGTACTAAATTTAACTCCAGAACAGTTGTCTGAAACAGCTGGTTGTGGTAACAACTGTGCATAATTGTAATTTAGGAGAGAAAAGGGTTAGCTCCAAAGGGTGTAGGGAGGGATAAGTTGGCCTACTGTAAGTGAAGTCTTTTAAATCCAAAATGACCAGTAACTTGTTGGTGTTTGATCCCATTCCTTGGTGTCTTTCGGTTTGTTTTAGCCCTAGGATGAGAGTTTCCTACGTAGTTTTCTCATCTAAAGCAGAGGTGATTCTACCACTAACTGGAGACAGGTACAGACACACACACTCTCTCACTTGTCACAGTACTAAGCATCTCTCTCTCTCTTTCTTTCTCTCCTCTCTTTCTCCCTCCTCTCTCTCTTTCTCTCTCTCACACACTCACACACACATCAGGCAATTAACATAATTTCTCAGATAGAATCTCTTTGTAGATATGAAATAGATGAAGGCTTGAAAAAGTTAAGCAAAATCAGACCGGCTGGTGAAACATACATGCACGAAGGCATGAAGTCGGTAAGCATTTTCTATTGGAATCTATTCTATATTTTTGTTGTTGTTGGACATTATAACATGGCTTCCCCTATGTAGGCCTCAGAGCAGATGAAGGCCCAGGTCACACGGTCATCCAGTATTATCATAGCTCTGACTGATGGGAAACTGGAAGTCTATCCTTATGAACTGACCGTAAAGGAGGTAATACCATTATACCAAACAGTGATGAGTAACAAAATACTACTTGCTGGAAGTGCTTTGACCTCTGACTGGTACACAGCTATTTTCCTCTCTCTTTGTTGAAGGCAAACACCGCCAGGGAGTTTGGTGCTCGGGTGTACTGTGTTGGTGTGAAAGACTTTGATGAGAGCCAGGTGAGTGTTTTTAGGGATCTGTTTCGTGCAGTGCTCTCGCCTTTCTATCAATTGAAGGCTGCATAAGCACACGTGAAATGCACACACTGTAATACACTATTTTGTTTACATTGAAATCTCTGAACACTGCCAAAGTGAATCCATACTGGAGCTACTGATGGGTACCATAAAATTGGAAGAAAAATGAGCGTACCTGTTTTATGACTTGATCGTCTGCCTGTCTTAGAGAGCGTTAGCAGTCTGGACAGGAAGTTTAGTTGTACTCTAATCATCTAATTGGATCGTGCCAGCCTGCTTCCTCTTATGGTTACATTACATTAGATCAGCCTTTGAAACCAGACCGGGGAAACATCAACAGAGGGAGAAAAAGGCTGTCTTGTAGATGGACAGAAAACAGAGGGAGAGAGTAGTGTTCAGACAATGTGGAAGAGAGAGTGTTGTACGTAGATGTACAGAAAACCGAGAGAGTAGTGTTCAGACAATGTGGAAGAGAGAGTGTTGTACGTAGATGTACAGAAAACAGAGAGAGTAGTGTTCAGACAATGTGGAAGAGAGTGTTGTACGTAGATGTACAGAAAACAGAGAGTAGTGTTCAGACAATGTGGGAGAGAGAGTGTTGTACGTAGATGTACAGAAAACAGAGAGAGTAGTGTTCAGACAATGTGGAAGAGAGAGTGTTGTACGTAGATGTACAGAAAACAGAGAGAGTAGTGTTCAGACAATGTGGGAGAGAGAGTGTTGTACGTAGATGTACAGAAAACAGAGAGAGTAGTGTTCAGACAATGTGGGAGAGAGAGTGTTGTACGTAGATGTACAGAAAACAGAGAGAGTAGTGTTCAGACAATGTGGGAGAGAGAGTGTTGTACGTAGATGTACAGAAAACAGAGAGAGTAGTGTTCAGACAATGTGGGAGAGAGAGTGCTATGTTGTACGTAGATGTACAGAAAACAGAGAGAGAGAGTAGTGTTCAGACAATGTGGGAGAGAGAGTGCTATGTTGTACGTAGATGTGGGAAGACAATCTTTCCGATGTTGTGTGATATCATATGCTTTCCTCTTGTACCCACAGCTTGTTGACATTGCAGACAGCAAAGACCAAGTGTTCCCAGTGCTGGCTGGATTTCGTGCACTCAAAAGCATTGTGAATTCGGTCAGAATAATTACATACAACAATACCTAGAAATAAACGTTAAGACACATACCTTGTCATTAACGTTATCATTATTTCTATTTTTCACAGATTTTGAAGCAGTCCTGCACAGAAATATTCAGGATAGAGCCCACTAGTGTTTGCGTAAATGGTACGTTGCAAAGCTCGAGTTTGTTGATATACCGATACCAATACTATTATTGGGTAACACTGTTATTTGTTTGTGCCTGAAAATCATCCTGACTTTATGCCCCTCTATAAAATTGTAGAATCTTTCAACATCGTCCTGAGAGGATATGACTTTACCCGTGGCAGGAGCCAGGATGGAGTGATCTGCGTTCTCACTGTCAACCAGAAGACATACAGTTAGTATACCCCAAGCTCCATAATGCATCACATTCTGCATTCCAACATTGACACACCTACCTACTGTAAGACTGCAGATTGACAATAACCCCCCCATAGCGCGTGTTCATACTACATTCATTCCTGTTTACCAGATGCCACCGTTGTTTTGTAGCTGTACACCCAACAGTGCACTTCAATCCTGTTGCTCAGGATGCTAGTCTACTAAATGTCCCCATGAAGTAACCACGCTAATGAAGTACTGAGGGCTTGGAGTGAATGTTGTGTTTCAGAGAGAACAGAACAGTGTCTTATTTAGTAGGGTCAGGGAACATTAGGCAGCTAGCGGAGTACATGGAGCTGGTATCTGTCTTATTGCTTAATATAGAACACAACACACAAAGTCTCTTCACTGAGAGGGCATTGAGCTCACCCAGTGCGCTCTCTCTCTCTCCCCTCCCCCCCAGATGAGAGGCCCAATGTGGTGCAGGATGGCTATTTGTTGTGTCCAGCACCAGTGCTGCATGAAGTCGGACAGTAAGTGCTGCACTCAGTTCTCTCCTCTTCGAACTTCCTCTATCCATAAATGGCCAGTGAGCTACTGAGCGCGCGCAGTTGGTCAGATCAAAGGAATGTCATGCTGTTGGTTGGTTGCCGTGAGAGCTGAACCACACAGCAACCCAGACTCTCCACAGTCAGCGACTACACACACTTCCATTCAGGGTGGCTAGTGGGTTCGACGGGTAACAGGTGTTCATCGCTTTATAAAAGCAAAGGAAACAACTTCAAATGATATAAAAATATAATGAAAGCCTGGTGGTAACTGGAGAATGGCAGCTGTTCATCCCTAATCCATTACGGGACTGCCTGGTTTCTTCATAAAATGTGACCGAATAGGCTGAACCGATGTGTAGTGGTGAGACACACCAAACAGCTTAGAGGAAGATATGATATGTTAGACTTTGTGACCCTGTGTTTGTTTTTACCCTGTCCACCAGCATGCCTATTTGCTGTGGCACAGTGCCTTGGCATTTCAAGAGTTGGTCTGCCAGACCGATACTTAAATGAAGTTTGACCTACTTTGTTAGTATCTCTCTCTCTCGCCCTCCCTCTTTCTGTCTCTCTCACACACCGACACCACACACACCGACACCACACACACACACACACAGACACACACACACACACACATGCGCGAAGCAATAATATAGAATTGTGCTGGATTTTCTTTTCCCTCACGATAGATCGATAGATGTGCTGATCAGCTTGAACAACGGACAGTCCTACATCTCAAGCCCATTCACTATCTACGCTACAACTTGTGTGAGTATCGGTGTCACAGGTCACACCAACACTCAGAACAAAACGGCCTCATTCTACTTACATAGAGTCCACCAAAGTCTAGTCTGAGGAAGTCTGTGATATAGCGTTAGATATGAAGTCGCACATCATCTGATAAAGTCTGTTTCGTGGGCTGCTTTGTTTTACATTGTCTCCTGTTACAGTCTGATGGGACAGTGGTGCTGGTCCTGATCTTAGTTCTACTCCTGCTGCTGGCTCTGCCTCTGCTGTGGTGGTTCTGGCCGCTCTGCTGCACTATTGTGAGTCCTCCAGGACCGACTGTATTTTCCGGTAGTAAGGCAGGGAGAGAGTATGAGTTAATACAGTTGTAGATTGAGATGTCAGTACATAGTAATTCATTGTTGTATAACTGCTGACTGTTTTCTACTGTACATGCTACAGGTGATCAAGGACCCCCCTCCCCGTCGCCCCCCTCCTCCTCTCCCGCCTCCTCCAGTACCTGTGAGTGCTTAGATTCTATGTTCTTAGAAGTGCCAAGTGTTCGTCACACCATTGTAGAGTAACTTTAACGCCCCAAACTCCCTCCTCCACTACAGGAACCAGAGGTGGACCCTCTACCCAAGAGGAAGTGGCCCATGGTGGATGCATCATACTATGGGGGAAGAGGTATCGGAGGAATGAAACGCATGGAGGTACAGTTGAAGTTGGAAGTTTACATACACCATAGCAACATACATTTAAACTCAGTTTTTCCACAATTCCTGACATTTAACCCTAGTAAAAATTCCATCTTAGGTCACCACTTTATTTTAAGAATGTGAAATGTCAGAATAATAGTAGAGAATGATTTATTTCAACTTTTATTTCTTTCATCACATTCCCAGTGGGTCAGAAGTTTACATACACTCAATTAGTATTTGGTAGCATTGCCTTGAAATGGTTTAACTTGGGTCGAACGTTTTGGGTAGCCTTCAACAAGCTTCCCACAAAAATGTGGGTGAATTTTGGCCCATTCCTCCTGACAGAGCTGTTGTAACTTAGTAATTTTTGTTGGCCTCCATGCTCGCACACGCTTTTTCAGTTCTGCCCACAATTTTTTTTATAGGATTGAGGCCAGGGCTTTGTGATGGCCACTCCAATACCTTGACTTTGTTGTCCATAAGCCATTTTGCCACAACTTTGGAAGTATGCTTGGGGTAATTGTCTATTTGGAAGACCCATTTGCGACCAAGCTTTAACTTCCTGATGTCTTGAGATGTTGCTTCAATATATCCACATAATTTTCCTCCCTCATGATGCCATCTATTTTGTGAAGTGCACCAGTACCTCCTGCAGCAAAGCACCACCACAACATGATGCTGCCATCCCCGTGCTTCAAGGTTGGGATGGTGTTCTTTGGCTTGCAAACCTCCCTTTTCCTCCAAACAAAGATTATACTTGCGTACTATTGTTTGTACAGATGAACGTGGTACCTTCAGGTGTTTGGAAATTGCTCCGAAGGATGAACCAGCCTTGTGGAGGTCTACATTTTTTTTTCTAAGGTCTTGGCTGATTTGTTTTGATTTTCCCATGATGTCAAGCAAAGAGGCACAGAGTTTGAAGGTAGGCCTTGAAATACAGCCACAGGTACACCTCCAATTGACTCAAATGATTTAAATTAGCCTATCAGAAGCTTCTAAAGCCATGACATTATTTTCTGGACTTTTCCAAGCTGTTTAAAGTCAGTCAACTTAGTGTACGTCAACTTCTGACCCACTGGAATTGTGATACAGTGTATGTCTGAATGAGTATTACCCCATTGAACTATAATAAATGTTTCTATTTGGGCTGTACTATATCTTGACAGCAAACTGCGTCACTTTATTTTGAGTGGTGTTAGTTACTCTAAAGTTCTGAATGGTTATGTTGTGCTAAATGAATATAAACTGTATAAAATGTGAAATAACCTGCTGTAAACTGTGTCTTAGGTTCGTTGGGGTGAGAAAGGCTCCACAGAGGAAGGTGCACGGCTCGAGAAAGCCAAGAATGCGGTGGTCACAATGGTGGAGGAGGAGGTGGAAGAACCGATCATTAGAAAACCAATGCCTCAGAGACCACCCCCTACTTATCACACCCCAGAACAGTCCAAATGGTACACACCCATCAAGGTAAGTCACCATGCTTTCAGAGCCACATTGACAATGGCTGTCAGTAACTGGTTTTGTATATTAAACCAACAGGTTGACTCTTATCATCGTTTGTTTTGTTGTTAGGGGCGTTTTGATGCGCTGGTGCCGTTACTCAGGCGACAGTATGATCGAGTTGCTGTCCTGAGACCAACAGCACAGGACAGGGTAAGGCACCCCCTTGTATAATGTACTCAATCAGTTTACTTTCTGAATTGTTTTCGTAAATTGACTGAAAATGGAATTGACCCTAACCCCGATTGCAACAAACTCATGAACAAAGAAAGAAAGGGAGAAAGAGACATACTTAACTATCTCTCTTCTGCTTAGTCAATGCTGCCCAGTTCACACGTTAGTAACTTTGTCTAGCTCATTAGTGGTCCAAGCAGACAGGCTCATCAGCGGAGAGGGGATGAGGGGCAGTAAGGGAGAGGCAGGACATGACAGGTCAGTTACCACTCTGTCCACTGAGAGGAGGTGACAGCTTTAGCCATTAACTGTCCCCCCATACCCATATGGGATGGGGGATGGAGGGATCTTATAGATGAGTGATGGTACTTTAGCCATTAACTGTCCCCCCCCATACCCATATGGGATGGGGGATGGAGAGATCCTATAGATGAGTGATGAAGAGAGTAGGGATGGATGTCTATGTTTGTGAGACTCTGACCCCCTAATGCCTATTAGCACCATTATTCTCTGTGAGGCCTCTGGCATGTCACAGCTCACTACAAGATAACGAGCAGAGCAGGGCTGGACGTAAACGAGGATTGGGGGGGCAGAGGGATGGAACAAACGAGGGACAGCGTATGACCTCTGTCCTCTTAACCTCCCTGTCTGTCACACTGTGTTTGTGTACTCTGTCACACTGTGTTGGTGTACTGCACTACACGTTCATTAAGACGCTGGACTGGGCGTACATTGCCCTCTCATTAACAGAGGTGGGTGAGGCTGGCCATGATCTTTTTACTGAGAAAGGTGGGGGTGGGTACCCTCTGTAATTGGTGTTAATGTGAATTTACTGTTGTAAATTGCTGTACTGAATTTTCTATTTCTTGGATAAATTGTCAATATAGCCTATGAATCAAGGCATAGGTACACAATTGTCTGCTGTTTTAAGCAAACACTCCCTAAAACGTATTTGATGATATATTAGCTGTGATTTCTGGTGGATGGTTTTAGGGGGGCTGGTACCTGCTCTTATCTGACTGGGCTCATGATGGTGGCTCCCTTCTTGACAGAATGGGAGTGGCTGTCTGTTCAGCCAGTAATGCTCTTACGCTTGATTAGTTTGATTGGCTAATAATGATGTCGTGACAACTCACCGACCCATTCGCCATCTCCTCCTTACCCATTACAGTCAAAGCCGGCTGCCTCAATTGAGTTCAATTATGATCAATTATTGTAAATGTCAACTCTATGCAGTGTTGTCAAAACAATTTCCATGCTATGTCATGTATATAGGGACTCCATTTATGAGCTCATTTTGTATCTGATGTACCTCATTTATCTGAGATACATAAATCCATATATGGTGGAGACTAATGGGTACATACCCTACCAGTATAATATTGAGGAGAGCTGGTTTGACATGGTTGCTTGTTCTAATCTTCATACCAGTGGAGAGCAGGTCTGAGCAGTCTGCACCGTCTACGGAAGAGGCAAGCTGTGAGGCATGAACAATTTAATACCATGTACCATTGTTCATGAGAATTAGGCTGATATGGAGGTGGGGGTGGGGAGATGTTACAACTGTAATGAAATACAGTATATGTTAGGGAAGGTCTATCCTGTATATTTTCAGATAAATCTAGAATAAGGTAGATACATTTAAGTCTAACTGGTCGCTATTTGTACAAGAGAATGTGTTCTCAATAACTTACCTCTTAAAGTAAAAGGTTTAAATGGAATAAGTCAATAATACAGGAACTGCCTTTTGTTTTGTTCAGGGGCGCTGCATGAATTTCACCCGAGTTCCCAGTCATTAGGTCAAACAGTAATCTCTGGACTATGAGGCTATGGAGAGAACAGGGCTATGGACCACATGCCTAAACATCATCAATGTGCCGCTCTTTGGACTTAGTGTTTGTTTTTATGTCAGATTTATTTATCCAGGTTTGTCTTTGGATAAAACAAACGTATTCGGCAGCATTCAATAATGTTAGCTTGCTTACTTGCTATACAATCCTCATGTCACGGTTTCATTTAATTTAATTTATGTGTAACCATAGATCAAAGAACATGTGGTAAGAGGATAACTGTGTTATTGAGTGCCTTCTTGTGTCTTTTCTTATCAAGAATGAAGTGTATTTTGCTTCTTTTTTATTTAAGCTCTGTTGTTCCAGATGTGGTGTTGTAAATAAATACTTTTTAAAAATTCTGTGGAAAGTTTGAGGGTTTCACTTTCAACAAAAACTACAGGCTAATCTAATTTGTTAAACAATGTGATTATATTACATTGTTTATCTAATCCCCTGACCTAATGGTTATTATACATTAAAACATTTTTTTTTTTCAAGAGAGAATGTATTTAGAATGTATTTATTTTTCTAGAGATTTTTAGGGGGAAAGACTAAATAAGACAATTATAATTTGATACATTGTTTATTTGACTATCATAAAATGATCAAGACAACTATGGACAAAATCCTATGCCAAAACCAAAATAATTGATTTTACATGATGTAGCTACATTTGCACATTTTAATATTAAACAGTACCCCTACATTTTCTTATAGGCTGAATCGATATATTTTCATCAGCTACTTTGTATTGACATTTTCGCCATCATTACAGTCTATGCTATGATTCATTTGCCTATCTGGGTCATTTCCATAATTTATCATTTTCATATGGGCCACAAAAAAAGTTTTTCATCAGATATTTGGACCCAGCGGTCTTTAACTGCTGTTCATGAACTCCTAGTTTATTCAGGCAGTTTCTGAAGTGCAGAGAGGGGTTCTTTGGGCACGTGTCACAGGGCTAATTGTAATTGTAATTTTTGTGTAATTTCCTATAGCTCGGTGGTAATTTCAGCACGGAAATCCGCCAGGGAGGTGGGAGAGCAATGGCAGAAGTAATACTTGATTCTGTTGGCCCCGAGTGAAGATCGTGGAATACTAAAACATACGAATGGAGCTATTGTAAAAGGGCTACAGTTGTAAATCAAGATAAGCCTCGGAATGATAATGCACCATTCCTTGTTGCAGTACGATTCATGAGAAAGGATGTTTTTTTGGGAAACACATTTGCGGAAGTGTAATGTTGTGATTTTCGGAGTAGGGTACCGGTATCACATGGATATGGAGGCTTCATAGTTTAACATGAACATGTCAAGAATAGTTGATTTATGTCGCTTAACCCGCACTGTGAATGGAAACGAAGGGAGAAAGACTAATGAAGAAGTTCTCCTGGCCTGTATAAAGCTGGGATATATGAGATATGGGGTGCGAGATTATGTACAAAAGCCACTTACTTCAATGTCAGAAATGTAAAACGTTTGGCCATGTTTGAATCAGTGAGGATGCACAGTGTTGCAATTATTCCTGTAGTGCCCTGTTAGGGTGGAGGAGGTCAAAGTAGGAACGATCAGGGCTGTTGAGGTGTCCTATGCAGAAGCTGTGAAAATTGTCAAAGCAGCGAGCAGATGATGAAGCTATGGCAGTGGATGATGTCCAACAGTCTGTGGATGTCAGTCATTTGAGAGATCCTGAAATACTAATTCTGAAGGTTGATTTTGTTTTGTTTATTGTGCAAGTGATTAATTGTACAGGACAAACGAACAAAACATCTAAGAAATTGGAAATTGTGAAAGCGGCTAAAAGGTTCTGGGATCTCCTGGATTTCACGGCAGAAGCTTTGTAGAATACTGTCTGAAGATGCTTCCACCTCTCAGGCCCCAGAGCCTGTGTAAGGATCTGAGTACATTTGACCAAGTGAAGGAGTACCTTGACTTTTGTTTCATTTGAATTATTAACATATTTTTGCTGTTGTTAAAGTATCTCAGTTTTACCCTCACCCAGTAGGTGGCGGCAATACACCTTTTTGGATGTAGTCTGCCAATAAAACGTTTCAAGAAGAAGCCGAGCATTTTTTGTTTTGATAATGGACTAGCTAGCATGAGCTGCTGGCTTAGCCAGCTGAGCATAGTGTAGTAGTGACATTAATGTATATTTTGAACTAAAAGCTTGCTAGATCACAAAGTAAGGACTATGTACTGTTGATGACACCTCGTAGCCATCGATAGCATGCAACAAAAGGACATTTTATCTCTGCATTCTAGCATGAAAGCTATCGGCAGCTAGCATGAAAGCTATCGGCAGCTAGCATGCGTGGCTAAATTTCAAGTTCGATTTCGTGTTATGAGAGGAATGCATATGTTTTGATCAATCACTTAGATCTGATTTGATCCAATAAACTAGCTATTACACAAAGCATGTTGACTTGCTAATTGTATTAGTCATAGTTTCAGATCCTCTTGTTAGTCTTTGCTATTGTTACAGTTCCCAGTTTTGGGACGGGTGCAGCAGAAAATAGTTCATGTAACACAGGATAAATTCTGAAACAGGAGAACATGGCTTCTCTTTCAAAGGTTCTCAAGTATTTTATTCAACATTCTCTCAAGTGAAAACTGTCTTTTCATCGTATTTGAATGTTTTCTTCAAAGTGTATTTAATAATGTCTCATAAATCCCTGACATATTAGTTCATTCACATATCAAACATACATCAATTTACACATAAAAAATATTACATTCTAAATCCTCAAATTCTTTACATTTATACCCAAAACACATTTACTCTTAACTTTAATTCACCTGTTTAGGTTATAATTATGTAATGTAAACTCACCCCATTCCATACAAATGTGCGCAACCTCAACATTCAAACGAGGCTGCAAAGAAAACTCCTGGGACTGTAGCGACTGTGTTGACGTCAAAATCTGGGGTGTGAACTAGGTTTCTATTCAAGCGTTGATCGACATGGTAATGGCTCTATAGTATTGGAGAAAAGTTGAAAAAAACTGCCCCTCCGTTACATCTTGACGTGTCATGTCATAACGTACAGCACGCATAAAGCAACTATTTCTGTCTTACAATCTCTCTCCACCAGGTGTAGCACTTCTCTCATCCTTTAAAAACAAGAAATGGACAGTGACAAGGGGGGATACCTAGTCATTTTTTTCGTCATCATTGCATGCGATCATCATTCTCAAAGCCGCTGTTTACTTCTAAGATCACTTTAGCACCGCCCTAAAAAACAGATTCAAATTCGGCACAAACCTTCAAATAGGTATGTAATGACACATTATATAAACTCTTTATAGTGTTTTATTTACATTTTAGAGCCGATAAGGTGATAAGTTGGACAGATTGAATGAAAAAAAAGCAATTTTCCCACACGACATCGCTCCTTCTCACTATCACGCATTAGTTTCGCTTCCCCGACCCGCCATTTTTTTTAAAGACCCGACGGGACTCATTGCCTGCTTGAATTATGCAGAAACGGGCAGCGTTTAGGTCATGCAATTGTAGTTGATTCAGTTGGAAAGGGGAGAAATTGTGCTTTACAATGGTATTGACATTACAGTTGATCTGGAAGTATTACGTTTTTTGGGGCGCTAAAATATGGGCTATTGTAGGACCAAGGCGATGTACGAGTTTACGTTAGTTGACTGTTCCCCACTATGGCCCCATAGGAGACTCCAAAACATGAAAGCCTTTAAAGACTGGTATAACTCAATAGAAGTTTACTTTATACCTATGCAAAAAAAAAAATACATTCACCCAGTGTAAGGGCTAATAGAAAGACAAGACTATTTCAACAGACATGAATGGTAATTATTGGAAAATGTTTGAACAAGCTAGCATAGCGCTAACCGAAGCTAGCAACAAACTGACCGGAGCTAGCAAACGGCTAACCGCAGCTAGCCAAATGCTAACCGCTTTTCTAACATTTAAAGTACAACAATTAAAGTTCTTAAACATCACAGTTACAACATTAAATTCTCTAAACCCTTAATATATTATCAGGAGTGACTTTTACATTTTTTTTCAGGAATTCGTTGTTTTCGAGAACAAAGGGATGCACCGCCATAATTTCCTTTTACACTAGACATGCGTTTTCTGTCTAGTACCAAGTTATACAATTACTATATTGTTCAAAACCATTACATTCACTTCAACAGGCAAGTCACAAAACAATATTGTGGTATTCAGTGTATTTTTGCACTTTACTGACCTGTAACACAGGATAACGTTACTTCCCTTTCAAAGGTTCTCTCAATTATAACACACAGGTGCAGAATCGCATATCATCCCAGTGCGAAGCAAACATGTCTCACTGCCCCCTATTGGCCAACTGTAGTATAAGTGCCTCGCAATGGCGAAACCTTTGGAGGACTGGCATTTCAGTAAAAGCATTCTTTCCCAATACAAAGAAACAATACATAAACACAAATGTGACCATACATTTTGTGTGTGTCACACTATCATTGCTATCTGGAGTAGCTTGATGACCTAGAATAAAACCTATATTCTAGCATTAGATTCAGTGTTGGGAAGTAGTGAACAACATGTAGTTCAACTAGTAATTCAATTACATTTTGCAGTAGCTTGGTGGTATTTCAACCAAATTTGAAACACTTTTTGTGTGCCTAATTCTCAGTAGTTATGTTTAACAGACTAAATTACACATTATGTTCATATCTGACTCAGTCATCTGTTCTGGAATTTGTAGTCTGACATTTCAGATTTAGATATGATCATTTTTCACTAAGTAGTTTGGATGTAGTGAACTACTTTTCAAATTAAGTTTAGTTAAGTAAACCATATTTTTCTTAAGGTTAGCTTTAGTGTAGCTTACAGTGCCTTCAGGAAGTATGTATACCACTTGACTCATTACACATTTTGTTGTGTTACAGCCTGATTTCAAAATGTATTAAATAATATTTTTTTTTCTCTCCCACCCATCTACACACAATACCCCATAATGACAAAGTCAAACCATGTTGAACAGCATGAACAGTGACATCTAGTGGTCAGAACATGGACCTTTCAAACTACATTATGGTAGATAATGCAAACAACTTCATTGACTAATTTCTCTGAACAGGGTGAAAAAAACATCACCAGATTCACAGGGAATACATTACATAGTATGGAGAAGCAATACTCAAAGCCACAGCTTCATACTACTTGTCAAACATACAGAAAATATACTGGTTGTTGGGGTGGGATTGGCATGGTGTGTGGTGGGTCCATGGATGGCTTTTTACAATGTTTTTGATATTTCTCTACCCCAAGGTGTACTCTTAAGGAGCCTACCTTACTCCTTAAGGTCCAAGAACCTTATATGTTATTTTCAGAGGTAGGCTGGCAGCCTAAACAGCCAAATACTCCATCTACCTAAACGTGAATCGATTCTCCATTGCGATACGGTTCTAGAGACATAAAGCCCTTTACTTTCATATCACATAAAAATTATTACGCAAACTTACTGTACACTACTTACTGTACACAACTTACTGTACACTGTTTTAACCAGATTCATCACAGTTGCACCGGACAATATTTGTCAGTGACAACACGTTTCCAGTGACCTTCTTCTGCTACACACGTGTTTGGAGCATGCTAGATAGCTATCAAGCACAGGCGGTCCATCTGTTTCCCGTAAACACAATTTAACCTTTTTGTTTTATGAAAATTATTTCTCGCTGATATGAAAGATAAGGTCCTTATGCTTCCAAAACCGTACCGCGAGTGATGCGTGTTAATGTTCAGACGGGGCTCCTGACAAAACTCCCCCATATACAAGACACCTTCATTCAATGACTGTTATGTGTAATTTAATGGAACTGAGAGTCCTGACCAAGGGCTATAATTCCTCATGTCGTACTCATCAGTAGGAAGAAGTTTGGTCCAAATCGGATGTTGGGTACTATACTCATTGAATGTTATCTAAATCCTATAGATTAAAATGGACAATTTGTGTACAATCAATTACCTTTAATTTCTCAGAGATCAAATTATATTTCAACAAAATAATGTTTCAGGAATGCTAATTGT
Organism: Oncorhynchus kisutch; assembly: GCF_002021735.2. Classification (NCBI taxonomy): domain Eukaryota; kingdom Metazoa; phylum Chordata; class Actinopteri; order Salmoniformes; family Salmonidae; genus Oncorhynchus; species Oncorhynchus kisutch. The sequence goes on from NC_034196.2 coordinate 3,708,028, forward strand.
ATCTGTTACCAACTACAGAAACGATTTCCAAACAATCGGAGATGGTGGATGCCAATCTTCTTTCTTGTGCTTTTTGAGGTAGAAAGACCCAGTGTGAAGTTACTGGTAGCTTGGTAAACTATATTTTCAGAGTAACTTCCCCAACACTGGTTAGATAGTAGTGAAACCTTATTGCCATGCAATACCTGGACCCCAGGAAGAGTAGCTGCTGCTGCTACTCGGCAGCAGCTAATGGGGATCCATAATAAATACAAATACCTTTACTCTGTTGTGTGTCCCTTTCATCTTTTCAGCCTTAAAATTTTTCAAAAGTCTGATGTTCCAAAATGCCTCATAAACTTCTAAAGTTACACAAGAGTACCCATTACATTGAACTGGGGAGTTACCAGCAATGTTCCCTCTAATTTTATTAGTCACTGAGCAAGTTTCAGGTCTGCTGAGTGCAAACTTGAATGTTGTGAAAATTTGTGAACACTGAGGTTGTACCCACTTTAAGTTACAGTTTTAATTGTGACCATATAGGCTAATGTGGCTATTTGATCCAAATGTAGGCCTACCAGAGTGGCTTCAAAAGTAATGGAGAAAATTCATCCCATAACATTTTTAACATGGAAATAGCTGTTCTATCATTCAGCCTACAGTAACAGCCAATGTGTAGTGTTCAATGTAGGCCTACATTCCATGAAACTTTAGACAAAAACATGCATGGCTTGACATTAATCTGTTTATCCACTTGTCCTTTAGACAAAGAGGTGACTGAAAATGTTGTGTTGTTTGATGCAAGAAACCACTTTACAAAATACAATGCATTATTATTCCCATACTATTATTACAGAGAATCAGACAAATTATGCTACCCTCTGCCTATTGGCTACTTAGCTTATTCAAGCCTGTCTCAAAATACAACACTGCCTCTTTAAGACAAAAAAGCTCTTTACTTGACTTACTTTTTAAAGATGTCTAGAAATTATATGTTTTTTTCTCTTGTAGGAAGCAATCACTCCCCTATTGCTGACTACAAATGATCTATAACTGGGCTAATAACTAGCAAAGGATATGAACCAAATCTGCACGTGGCTACATGCAGCTCTCACTTTGATCTCAGAACAAGCACATCTATTCACGGCTGCTCATGCTGTAAACGCAGTCCAGTTCAAAATAAATGGCACATATCCATATATGGCAATGGTCTATTTGCATAATATACCATAGCATTGTCTATTATGCAATAGACAATGCAATGGTCTATTGCATAATAGACAGTGCAATGGTAATAGACCATTGCAATTCCAATGCATTGTTGTTCAGACAATAAAAAAATATATATTTCAAAATTTGAGGTAGGCTATATTATCACACTGGTAATTGATCCATTGTTGTATTAATTGTGAAGCACAGCTGAGTGATCATACATTTAAATAATTGCTTTTTATTTTACTGGACTGATGCTGCCTGCATCTGATGGTCAGTCTCAGCAGAGGGAAAGCGAAGCAGACAGACTCCGCCTCTCAACATTCCTCCGCTCTCCCTTTCCTCCACTGACACTAACCAAAAAGGGACACCGTGTTCCAGTTGATGGCAAAACTCGAGTCACACTGCATTATTTCTGCCTCATGCACAATTCATGTTGTTACTCCTATGAACAGAGAAAGTTAAATATTCCTTGATTTAAAAAAAGAACCAGGCAGCTAATAATAACAACGAAAGCCTATAGATTCACTTTCCGACTGATTCATTATTGCTGCAGCGCTTGTTGTAGCACTGGGTGGAAATAGGAAGAATACACATTTTATGGCTTAAAAAAAGGTGTTGAATACAAAATATTGACAGTGCTGAGTAAGGACTTAATTCATGGAACTCCATGAAACATGTACTCACTCATAAAAAAACAGCAACTCTGCTATATTCGCTGACAGACTCTCTCTCTAGTCATGGTTTTAAACGTTTTGAAATCTCACAGTATCAACTTTGTTGTAGCTTTCGTTTATGCCTGCTATGTAACTGCAGACAGGGTCATCTGAGCCATCCCCTTGGCCAGCAGTAGGCCTAATCGTGCACTTGATTTGCTCTCTGGGCCTGCCGGAGATCGACCTGTGGATCGGGATCAACCGGAAGTTGAGTGAAGTTCAATCTCGTACTTCTCTCTGTGGGCTGATTGCACGGCAATCCCGCGGCAGTCTCAGGAGTAAACTTGGAGGGAACATTGGTTACCAGCACTGGCCAGTTCTGGTGCCAAGGGGAATCCACCTGTACAAGTTGCAACAGACTTTTAAAAAAGGTATGTGAAGTCAAGGTATGTCAAGTACAGGAACTCGTTACAAATGATGAAGTCATCCATGATTCACAAAATAATTTACAGGAACTCGTTACAAATTATGAAGTCATCCATGATTCACAAAATCATTTACAGGAACTCGTTACAAATGATGAAGTCATCCATGATTCACAAAATAATTTACAGGAACTCGTTACAAATGATGAAGTCATCCATGATTCACAAAATAATTTACAGGAACTCGTTACAAATGATGAAGTCATCCATGATTCACAAAATAATTTTTTAAAAGAGGAAGCAAAATATTTGTAGTTTTCTTTTCAGTCTCCTCCATTTCCACTGAATGATGTTAACTGTAAGGATTTATTTCCTATTAATAATAATAATAATGTAAAATTAACAAATGTACAAAAATACCTGTTTTAAGGCCAACTTACAGAAGAGGAACCTTTTGAGGCTAAATCTTTTCAGTCTGGAAAAACACCAGGGCTTGACAGTATACCAGTAGAGGTATATCAGACCTTTTTGATGTACTCAAAGATCCATCATTAGCATGTTTTAATTACTCCTATAAAAATGGTAGACTTTCAGGTACTCAACAAGAAGGTCTTAATTTCATTACTACTTAACAGGACCCAGGTGTGAAGTATAAAGATCCAGTCCATTTAAAAAACTGGAGGCCTCTTACACTTCAATGTTGTGATGTGAAAATCCTGGTGTATGCATAGCACATAGAATAAAAAAAGTTTTTTGCCAGATATTGTTCATCCTGATCAGACAGGTTTTGCTATGTTAGCTAACTGGCTATGACTATCCAACACAAGTCAAGGTAAGCTTTTGGTTTAATTAATGTATTGCCACCGGCCCGCCAGTGTAACTGCTTTCTGACTATACACTGTAACATTACTGCATGATTATAGTGGGTTTACTAACGTGTTAGTTCTGTTAGCTATGTTGACTAGGATGTTACTTAGGCTGTGTGTAGCAGTTATGACATGGTTTGGCTTGGAAAGGTTTTCTCGCCTGGTCACATACAGCTGATGTGTTGTTGATTAAATTCCACAAATGAAGGGAAAACGTGAGAGGAGAAGAGATTCTGTTGAAAAACATTTCTTAAATGGACGCAAACTAAACGGGGATAGAAAATACCTGAATTTGTCCAATAGAAACTCTCGTTTATATATATAAAGGGAGGGACAACGGTTGAAAGTCATGCGTCCTCCGATACACAACCCAACCAAGCCGCACTGCTTCTTAACACAGCGTGCATCCAACCCGGAAGCACCAATGTGTCGGAGGAAACACTGTGGACCTGGCAACCTTTGTTAGCGCGCACTGCGCCCGGCCCGCCACAGGAGTCGCTGGTGCGCGATGAGACAAGGATATCCCTACCGGCCTAACCCGGATGACCCTAGGGCAATTGCGCGAACCCAGAGTCTCTGGTGGCACAGCTGGCGCTGCAGTACAGCGCCCTTAACCACTGCGCCACCCGGGAGGCCCCGAAACTCTCGATTTACGATTACACTCTAGATAAGCTAGATGCAGGCATGAGTGTGCAAGGCGTTATTGAATGTGTCTCTGTCTGTCCGTGTGTCACTGTCTGTCTGTGTGTCACTGTCTGTCCGTGTGTCACTGTCTGTCCGTGTGTCACTGTCTGTCATCTAAAAAATGTCTCTCAACCTGTGTGCACCTACGTTGTAAACTGTCATTCATAGGCTAGGTTGTTGCAACCTTAAGATGGGTATAGGGAAAATATGAGTATCATGGAGTAGCCTAAATCTATCGATGTTACGTTGAGCTGGGCGAATGGAATATGAATGACAGTTATCCAACATGCTGTAATAGAAATAAGGCTCATGAACAAAAAAAAGAATCCTCCTTCAACATAAAATGGCACTGAAGAGAATATGATGAAATCATTTGCCTTGACATGATCATTTACTTTAACTTGTAGCTACAGTACAGTTGACCATAGCCTCTTGTTTTCTCCATGCCATTAAATGCCTTCCAGAATATAACCTAGTTTTGGCATGGGAGGATGATATTTTCTCTAATCCCATTCTATAATCTGACCTGCCAGCGCAAATCGAGGGATTATAATCTACAGCCATTGTTCTCTTCCTACAGCCACTAATTAGAAGTTGGTAAGAATGGGTTTGAGCTGTCAGATACTCCCAACACAGACAGTAAATCTCCAGATTAGACAGCTTTGCCTGAGATAATGACAAAAAACATCTCTTTCCCACGACAGTCTGTTGGAAAAAAGATTTACCATATACGAGTCTTGGACCTAACCTGAATCGGATGTTCTTTTGCAGAAAACCATATGGGACAATATCACACCTAAAACAAAGGGCCAGTTTCAATCCAATCTCATTTTGTCCGCTATACGCTTTACAAAGCCACATATGCATACTGTACAAAGTCATATTGTAACTCGTGTTTAAGATCAAAATTGCGTAATTGTTTTCTTTTTGTGTATTTTCTTATCAAAGATGAAGTGTCCTGTCTGAGTCAAGCTCTTCTTTTTCAAATTTGGTGTTGTAAATCAATTATTTAAAAAAAATCTGTACGTGGAACGTTTGTACTAATGAAGGGTTTCACGTTTAACTAAAACTACAATGGGTTATTATTCCCAAAACTGCAGGCCTATAATCTCATTCATGTTGCTAAATGCCATAATATAAATCACATTGTTTATCTAATAATTTCTAGGTGGAAAATACTAAAAGATGGCTACAAGAATGTATTGGGCTTGATACCTTTTTTATTTGCAAGATCCTGTAAAGTTCCTGTAAATCTACAGCACCACCTAAAATACCACTCTGGGCAGATGGAGGCTAAAGTTGTCCATAGAGCCCCTTAGTGGAGTCAAACAGGGAAATGGTTCCAATCATTTTTCCACCATTCATTTTTCCCATAGGGGATTTTTGAAAAACCTAAAATAAGGACTTTGTTTCAGTGTAGGCTTACCCTGGCGTGATGTTTGATAACCATGTAAATTTCTCTCTGACAAGGTGGCTTTTATCAATATTTTCCTGTATTTACCCCCTCAAAAATACATACATGCTAATGTGGCTATATGGGAGTTACATGGTTGCCATGGTGCTGTGAGGTCGCTAGGCAGTGAGCTCCTGTACATTTTGTGTTTTTTAAATTTTTATAAATCTGTTTTGTTCACATAAATATTGTGATCTTCAATGTAAAAGTTACAGGACTTCAACATCAAATCATTTTTTTGTGTGCCTTGGCTAGCTAGCTACCTGGATGGCTAATGTTTGCATTTAAATAATGCTGCAGCAGCTCCGGTTTTTATGTTTCACCTGTAAGGTGAAGACTGCATTGTCTGAAATGTCAGAGTGGTAGAGGGACTGTTCCTGAACACTGATGATTTTCTGGCACTTTACTGCAGCATCAACCAGGTGCCTGCTTCACTGTCGGCAATGGAGGATCAGCTACCTACGGAGTAGTGGCTACTACGGAGGAACTGCGGACGTTGGACAAAGCGATGGTCCCTTAAGAGCTCCTGGCTTGTCTGACAGACTGACTTTCTCTCTGGCTGCACCCTCTGCTCAAGCCATACTGACTTTTCCAAACTGCCTCAGCTCCATTTGTTTTTATCTTTAATGTGTTGTTCATTGATTAATGATGTATTTTGTTAACAAGAGGACCTCAATGGAAATACATTTCTAAACATTGTGTTATCATATATCATACTTAAGTACAAATGCATGTCTCAAGCTTTCCGTTACTCACCAGGGCCATGATGATTTGGACGAGACTAAGAATCTCTGGATTAGCGCTCTAATATTAGCAAAGTAGTGAATAAATTGGCAACATTTGTTTAAATGGACAATTCTGTGATCTGTCTTGGGCAAGTTTTGACATTTACACAATACCTGTAATCTTGCTAGCTAACTCATGGTTAGCTAGTTAGCAACATTAAACGTCTATTTGTCTAGACATTTAAATGCATAAGAAATTCATATAAACCAACAGTCTAGCTTGCTAGTTAACTAGCTAACTTAGATGGTGAAGCTAGGTGTTCTTGATTATGTTTATTTGTGTCTGTGGGTGAGGTAGCTTACTTCAAGAAACTACTTGACTTTTAGCTACCCTAGCTAGCTGTATTATTTTGGTCTGGATTTTTGAGAGGTTTCAGAGATGGACTGATTAGCATCCTCTCGAGTCAACAATGTGCTTAATTTACTGCAGGAAGAGTTTGCTGTTACCCTCTAAACAGCAGGTCATTAGTATAGCTAGTAGGCAAGGTTATGGAACCGTATTTAGTCCTGCCTGCTATGGTGGGTTTTAAATTAATTAGTGTTCACGTTTGTTTTTGAGAAAGAATTACTGTCATGTTATTGATGCCAAATTGCTAACCTTATTTGCGCCTTCTCTATTCCAGAACCAATGGTTGTGCCTGAGTCTTATCACCTCTCAACTAGGTAAGCTGTTTTAACCTGGGACACTATTGGTCTGTTTAAGTCATTGCTGGAAGTCACCTGAAGAACAGGAGTGTGTGACGGGTTTTGTCCCAGGCCAACTCTAACAACTGACTCAACATAACAAACCACGGCGATAGGCTATGGTTTTTTGTGCTGGGCTGAAACAAAAGCTTATACACGCTCTTGTCATTCAGATCTGGGGATGTCCACCGTTTTTGAGTCATTTCTGTACTATGGGTACAATATGCTCCTCTCAAGTTGAACTTGAACTTGTTGACTGATGCCAAGGCCTTGGCTGTTAAGAAGAAGGAAGCAGCTGTGGACCAGAAGACTGCAGACAAGGCAGCACTGGTCCACACCTGTCCTGTCTGTCAGGTGAGCAGTATTGGTTGGTACTGTATGTGCCTTTAGGTTCCTCTCCATGTGCAGGCTATTGTACTGGCCTATGTGGTACAGTGTTCAATATGTGTAGTAGTTTGTTGCATCTTATTGCTTAGTTTATCATTTGTATCAACTTCAATCTAAGCCACAGATTGTTTAACTTCCACCATTTTGTACTTGACCTTTATAGATGCAGACCTGAAGACATTCAAGCAGCACTTTGAGAGCAAGCATCCCAAGACTCCAATGGTCCCAGTACTGGTTGATGTGCAGGCCTAAGTGACCACACACACTCAAATGGACCTACAGCTGAGGTAAGATTCTTCCATCACTCACACACAGTAGACGTAGTGTAAACCACCATGTTGTCAGCAAAATGCTGTCCTCAATGCTTAAAGTTGTATTGTATATGTCTCAATTGGTGGAAATGCTGTGATCGCTCATCGTAGTTAATGTTGTGATTCACAGAAACACAATTACCACGATTTAAATGCTGCTTACTGAGACGGAATAACGTCGAGGGACACACACTGAGTATGACTGGACATGAGCCGGATATTTGTGACAACGACCTAAAAAGGCGTTCAGAAGCACACCAGCATGCCATGTTATGTTTATTCCATGGCCAACCATCCCTTCAGTTACCTCTTATTCCACACTATGCCTTTTATGCCCCATACTCCCTCAACTTCGACCTTTTATGCCCCATACTCCCTCAACTTCGACCTTTTATGCCCCATACTCCCTCAACTTCAACCTTTTTGAAACGCTCCATCTCTATAAATCCACCCTACCTTCACCCGTTTTCCCTATGCTGCTTCCTTCACTTGTTCTCCTGATTAGATAACATCGAGATTCAAGAACGTTGACAGCAGCAACATGGACCTGTTAAATTGACAAGAAGGGTGTTGATATAGTTGCGTTTAGGCATGGCTTCCTTGTTTTCAGTCTTAAGTGTGATTCTCATTCTGCTGTAGTTTACATAAACTCAGCAAAAAAAGAAACGTCCCCTTTTCAGGACCCTGTCTTTCAAAGATAATTTGAAAAATCTAAATAACTTCACAGATCTTCATTGTAAAGGGTTTAAACACGGTTTCCCATGCTTGTTCAATGAACCATAAACAATTAATGAACATGCACTTGTGGAACGGTCATTAAGACACTAACAGCTTACAGACGGTAGACAAATAAGGTCACAGGTATGAAAACGTAGGACACTAAAGAGGACTTTCTACTGACTTTGAAAAACACCAAAAGAAAGATGCCCAGGGTCCCTGCTTATCTGCGTGAACGTGCCTTAGGCATGCTGCAAGAAGGCATGAGGACTGCAGACGTGGCCAGGGCAATATATTGCAATGTCCGTACTGTGAGACGCCTAAAACAGCACTACAGGGAGACAGGACGGACAGCTGATCGTTCCCACAGTGACAGAACACGTGTAACAACATCTGCAAAGGATTACACCAGGTACAGGATGGCAACAACAACTGCAGAGTTACACCAGGAACGCACAATCCCTTCATCAGTGCTCAGACTGTCCGCAATAGGCTGAGAGAGGCTGGACTGAAGGCTTGTAGACCTGTTGTAAAGGCATGTCCTCACCAGACCTCACCGACAACAACGTTGCCTATAGGCACAAACCCACCGTCGCTGGACCAGACAGGACTGGCAAAAAGTGCTATTCACTGACGAGTCGTGATTTTGTCTCACCAGGGGTGATGGTTGGATTTGTGTTTATCGTCAAAGGAATGAGCGTTACACGAGGCCTGTACACTGCATCGGGATCGCTTTGGAGGTGGTGGGTCCGTCATGGTCTGGGGCATGTGTCACAGCATCATCGGACTAAGCTTGATGTCATTGCAGGCAATCTCAACGCTGTGCATTACAGGGAAGACATCCTCCTCCCTCATGTGGTACCCTTCCTGCAGGCTCATCCTGACATGACCCTCCAGCATGACAATGCCACCAGCCATACTGCTCGTTCTGTGCGTGATTTCCTGCAAGACAGGAATGTCAGTGTTCTGCCATGGCCAGCGAAGAGCCCGGATCTCAATCCCATTGAGCACGTCTGGGACCTGTTAGATCGGAGGGTGAGGGCTAGGGCCATTCCCCCCAGAAATGTCCGGGAACTTGGAAGAGTGGAAGAGTGGGTTAACATCTCACAGCAAGAACTAGCAGATCTGGTGCCGTCCATGAGGAGGAGATGCAGATACTGACTGTTACTTTTGATTTTGACCCCCCTTTTGTTCAGGGACACATTCCATTTCTGTTAGTCACATGTCTGTGGAACTTGTTCAGTTTATGTCTCAGTTGTTGAATCTTGTTCATACAAATATTTACACGTTAAGTTTGCTGAAAATAAACACAGTTGACAGTGAGAGGACATTTATTTTTTTGCTGAGTTTAGTATTTTATATTAAACCTACCTTACACATCCAGTTGTTTCTCCATTTGTAACTCACACACTAAACATCATAATGTGTTATTGGTGCTGGTCTAATTCCTAAAAGGGAAAAGCAGAAGAATCTGTGGCTCTCAGTGATAATGCCGGTGTTTGGTGGATATATTAACATTGTTAGGGCAAACCGTGCCAATATATCCTCCAAACAGTGATAATGCCGGTGTTTGGTGGATATATTAACATTGTTAGGGCAAATCGTGCCAATATATCCTCCAAACACTGGCTTCAAGGGCATTATCACTTTTATACAACGTTATCAACATATTCAAATAATAATTGACATATATATTTTCATTAACGTTATTTTGATGACTTTATTCATACTATTTCATCCTTCCGCAAGATATAGTCCCGACATAAATCTAGGGTTGTTACCCAAGACGTTTTCTAGTGACATTTATTTGGATACATCCATTACAATGAGCTAATGAGGTACGATTTCACCTGGCATAGAAAATGTGCTCACTCGCCAGGACACTGTTGTTCAGAGAAGCTAGCCAACCAAACAGCTAAAACAATCACTTCAAACTGAAGCTGGAAAAGGCTGCAAACTTTTCAATTGACATTTCTTTGTATGTGTGTGTGTGTATATATATATATATATATATATATATATATATATATATATATATATATATATATATATATATATATCAATACAAATTATACCAGCTGATTCATGGTTTCGACAGGCTGAGAAACGCTGCCAGCCCGTCTGTCTCGCCCGGACTCCTGGGATATTCATTACTACCCGACAGCTGGTGATTAAATATGAATATTGAAACAATGTTGCAAATGTCGGAGAGACAGACTGCAAGGTTTATACAAATCTCTGCTGTTGAAAACTAAATATTAGTCTAAAAGAAAAATGTGAGAATGTCTAAATGCTTTTTATAGTGGAGATCAAGTTTATAAATTGCTTGGCTGGGCTGATGAGGCAGTGAATTGCGCAGTCAGATGGAACAGAATAAATAGGCATTTTAATGTCATAGATTTAGCGGATGGCAATTTGTGGAATAGCAACCGGCTGGAATGCGACTTTAACCAATCAGCATTCAGGATTTGACCCACCCGTTGTATAATAGTTAATATGGAGCTCTTCGATGTCAAAGGTTTGTGACACTGATGAATAAATAAATGAATCTTTACTTCAAAGATGTTTATGTTATGTATAAAATACATATTTATGCGTTGTTTACAATTTTGATTTATTTAAAACAATGTAATTGTTGGAGTTACAGGTGTTTTACGTGATTGATGGGTGACTAGGTGCATTCTTGTCAAATAAATCTGCTTATACGTTCATGATTATGGATACATTTTTCTGCAATCTGTCTTTAAATCTGCAACAGAACATGTCAATAAGTTAGTTCTGAATTGGTTCATGATTATGGATACATTTTTCTGCAATCTGTCTTTAAATCTGCAACAGAACATGTCAATAAGTTAGTTCTGAATTGCTTTAATACAGCGGCGTATACTGACACCATGAATTGAAATAGATCTCACCGCGTTCATACACTATATATACAAAGTAGGTGTATAAAATCGAGCACACAGGCATGCAATATCCATAGATAAACATTGGCAGTGGAATGGCCTTTACTGAAGAGCTCAGTGGCTTTCAACATGGCACAGTCATTGGATTCCAGCTTTCCAACAAGTCAAATTTCTGCCCTACTAGAACTGCTCCGGTCAACTGTATGTGCTGTTTTTGTGAAGTGGAAATGTCTAGGAACAACAACGGCTCAGCTGCGAAGTGGTAGGCTACACAAGCTCACAGAACGGGACCGCCGAGTGCTGAAGCGTGTAGCGCATAAAAATCGTCTGGCCTCGGTTGCAACACTCACTACCAAGTTCCAAACTGCCTCTGGAAGCAATGTCAGCACAATAACTGTTCGTCTGGAGCCTCTTGAAATGGTTTTCCATGGACGAGCAGCCGCACACAAGCCTAAGATCACCATGCGCAATGCCAAGCATTGGCTTGAGTGGTGTAAAGCCATTGGACTCTGGAGCAGTGGAAACACGTTCTCTGGAGTGATGAATCACACTTCACAATCTGGGTTTGGCAGATGCCAGGAGAACATGCATAGTGCCAACTGTAAAGTTTGGTGGCGGAGAAATACTGGTCTGGGGCTGTTTTTCATGGGTCTTTTTCATGGGGTCCGCTAGGCCCATTAGTTCCAGTGAAGGGAAATCATGATGCTTCAGCATACAATGGCATTGTAGACAATTCTGTGCTTCCAACTTTGTGGCAACAGTTTGGGGAAGGCCCTTTCCTGTTTCAGCATGACAATGCCCCCGTGCACAAAGCAAGGTCCCTACAGAAATGGTTTGTTGAGATCGGTGTGGAAGAAGTTGACTGGCCAGCACAGAGACCTGTCCTCAACCACATCGAACACCTTTGGGATGAATTGGAACATCGACTGCGAGCCCAACATCAATGCCCGACCTCACTAATGCTCTTGTGGCTGAATGGAAGCAAGTACCCACAGCAATGTTTCAACATCTAGTGGAAAGCATTCCCGGAAGAGTGGAGGTTGTTATAGCAGCAACGTGGGGACCAACTCCATATTAATGCCCATGATTTTGGAATGAGAGTCCACATACTTTTGGTCAAGTAGTGTATAATTGGCAGAAATGATAAGTGATTAGATATAGATCTCTACTGGCTGAATGAGAAGAGGATCTGGTGTGTTGCTAATAATCATCTAGGTAGGTAGCTAGCTAGCCAGCTTCTTTGCAAAAAACGACCTAGTATTCATGGCACATTGTAAATATCTGACTGCTACAAGGATAGTATTCTGTACCAAGACCAAATGGATACATAAGACCACTGGTATTACAGGTAGATAAATAAAATATGGTACAATAAATGAAAATGTAGCTAGCTGACAGCAAAGCTAACGTGCAAGAGCTTGCAGGCATTTGTAATCTTGCATGATGTCTACTTTGATGCTAATTAGCATTTTCGAATCTGAGAGAGACTAATATCTGGATAAAATTCACCTTGTCCAAGAGAGAATGATATACACGTTTATCAAAACATCACGCCAGGGAAAGCCTACCTGAAACACAGACCTTGTTTGAAGTGGTTCTGAAAAATGTAAGGTAAAAAAATTATTGGAAACATTTCCGTGTTTGGCCACTAGATTTTTTATGGGTATTATGACACGTCCACTGTGGGCCTCTATGGGGGGAGGGGGAGGGGGGGGAATTACACATCCTTTTTACCTCAGATTGGTGTTGTTAGTATAAACGTTTATAGTCAAGAACATTTGCTTTTAGTTTTTTTTTTACTGTTGATTTTGTTATACGTGCTGGGGGTCACACGACTTACAGCGCAGCTTTCATTTTCTTTCTCTAATGGCACAAATAGTTAGGGCTGGTCTCTCTATAAAAGCCGCTGGCCACACACCAAGTTGTCCTATACAACTTATTCCCAGATTCAGTGTGGTTTTTGAGCTGTGTTATTTAAAACGTCTTAAGGCTAGGGGGCAGTATTCAGAAGTTTGGATGACTGAGGTGCCCAAAGTTAACTGCCTGTTACTTAGGCTCAAAGGCAAGGATATGCATATGCATGGTAGTATTGGATAGAAAACACTAAAGTTTCTAAAACTGTTAAAATAATGTCTGTGAGTATAACAGAACTGATTTGACAGGCGAAACCCTGAGGACAATCCATCCAGGAATTGTTTCGTTGTTGAGGTCACTGGATTTTCCAATGCTTTTCTATGGGAAAGCATAATTATTAGGACCCAGATTGAAGTTCCTATGGCTTCCACTAGATGTCAGTCTTTAGAAATGATTCGATTTTTTGTTGTTGTTGAAAAATGAAGGAGTATTCGTATTCTTTCTAAGTGTCACCCAGGAGGAATCTAGTCTTTTGGTGCGCGTGAATGAGAGTGCGCTCCTCGTTTTTCTCCGGTATTGGAAACAGTTTATTCCGTCTTAAATTCGATCGATTATTAACATATTAGGGTACCTGAGGTTGGATTAGAAACGTTGTTTGAAATAGGTATGTAGGCATGTTGGGCGAGTTGGAACAGGTGTATTTCTGAATCAAACGTGCCAAATAAACTGACATTTTTGGGATATAAAGGACTTTATCGAACAAAACGACCATTCATTGTGTAACAGACCTTTGGGATTGCAAAAAGATGAAGATCTTCAAAGTAAGCAATTTATTTTAACGCTATTTCTGACTTTCGTGATGCATCTACTTGGTTAGAAAATATTTTCCATGCGGGGCGCTGTCCTCAGATAATCGCATCGTATGCTTTCGCCGTAAAGCCTTTTTGAAATCCGACAAAGCAGCTGGATTAACAATAAATGAGGCTCTTAAATGATGTAAGACACTTGTACCTTCCTGAATGTTTAATATTACGAATTTAGTATTTTTGAATTTCGCGCCCTGCATTTTACCGGATGTTGTCAAATCAATCCCGGTGACAGGATTCTAGCCGTAAGGGATCCTATTAACAAGATGTGCCACCTGATTTCACCTCTCGCTCTATCGATTTCAACATGATATCGATACGAGTAATTCACCAAATAGTGTTGTGTTTCCCTTTCTGTTTTGGCAACCCCGTATCAAAATCCAACACTCTGACATGTAGCTGATGGTCTTCTGCAAGTCGTCCTCTAACCAGTGAAGTAAAAAAGATCTTCAGTTTCCATGTGTTTTTTGTTGTTGTGTTAGTTTCAACAGCGCCTAAAACCAGATTCCCCCCCCAATCAATATGATTAATTGCCACTTGTCAAAACAGGGTTTTTGGTGCTGAAAACTAGCTGTTATTGGCAGATAGGTTTGAAACTCTATTTCATATAGGTCTATTAATAGGTCTATTGGCCTGCTTGATGTCACCGAACAGCTCTTACCCTAAAAGGGTATTATCATAATTTTCAAGGTATTATTCTAAAATGTATGTAAAACACTGGAAAATCACGTTGGACTGCACAGGGCCATTACGACATTAATTTCTAATGGCATCATACTTAATCAGGTTAAAACTGCTGAAAGAGTCTAAAAATGTGCTGCGATTTATTTTGATGATATACTAGATATCACCAAACCGGGTTTTCCCTGCCTAATGCTAACAAGAAAGACGGCAGTATATTTTGCTTTATTAAAGATTCTGACTTTACATTACCTCTTCAACATAATGTTTCAGGATGATATAAAAAGATAGAGTAGCAGGGTGTATTCTTTAGTGGTATTCCTTTACAAAACATTTTGTCTGTTGCAAAAAGGAAACCGTTCACTGTTTATTCTAGGAACCAAACGGAAGAAACAAAATAGGGAGGACCTACCAGAATTTGTCCAATAGAAACTCTCGTTTTCGTTGCAAAACGTTTTCCGTTTGGAGTAAACATTTTCTGTTGCAAAACATTGTGCAACAGACTTAGATTTGATGTATTTTACCATGTGCAACAGATAAAAGTTGCACCACTTGTTTTTGTTGTTCTGTTTTCAAAAAGGGACTTTACATTGATTGTCTGTGTATTCGCAGAAACGAGGACTGTCTTAAAAGTGCTAGTAAAATGTGGTGTTAGCTCAACATCCTCAATGGCTTTGCAACCACATGAAATCTCAAACTAACTGTAATACGTTCAGGGACCTCTCCAATCCAAAGCAATAATTGTGGTTATTTTTTACTTTAAATAAAATACTTCCTTAACTTAAAACCACCCCATATCACACGTATGAACACAACCAACTGTTATTGATTCAGGGATCTCTTCCCTCCAATCCATACCGTCAGCTGATTTAGAATACAGAGCGGCTGCAGGTACCAATTCTTCGGAACCCTTATCGCGATAGCTAAAGATCCAAAGCTTCTGCGCACGTGTCATTTCTATCATCCTGGCACGTTCCATTGAAAAGGGATTGACGAGCATCTATAATATCAAGTTTAATGAAAGCTATAGCTAGCTAGCATAACTGGCTACATTTCAAGTTGAATGAAAGCTATAGCTAGCTAGCATAACTGGTTACATTTCAAGTTGAATGAAAGCTATAGCTAGCTAGCATAACTGGCTACATTTCAAGTTGAATGAAAGCTATAGCTAGCTAGCATAACTGGCTACATTTCAAGTTGAATGAAAGCTTTAGCTAGCTAGCATAACTGGCTACATTTCAAGTTGAATTTCAAATAATGAGTAGAATGCATATATTTTGATCAACCGCTTAGCTCTGATTTATTCCAATAAGCTGTCTATTACCCAAAGGATGTGGACTTGCCAACTCCCACCGGTTATTGTCACGTCAAACAATGATCATAGCAGTTGGCAAGACGGCACAAACAGATATGGAACCAGGCTAGTTGTTGAGAGTGTGTGGTGTTGGATTGTTTTCCACCCTTTCAGTATTTCATCCTGTCAAATGAGACAGTCAACATACGGAGTCATCTCCTGGGGCTCCTGCTCTTCTTCCTACTGGGGGTTAAGGACATGTCTACGGTACTGCCAGCTTCAGGAGCCAACAAAGAAGACTACGCCATCTCCTGCATAGGACGGTTCTGCTTTCAGGTGAGTGTGTGTGTGTGTGTGTGCGCGTGCGTGTGTGTGTGTGTGTGTGTGTGTGAGAGGGAGGGAGGGAGGGAGGGAGGGAGGGAGGGAGGGAGGGAGGGAGGGAGGGAGGGAGGGAGGGAGGGAGGGGAGGGAGAGATCACAGATATCTGTCTGTCCTTAACTCCTACAGCTTGTTATGGTTTACAGGTCTTATCTGTAAGGCTTAACTGTGTTCAGGAGTAGTGTTGTTGTATGAAGCTACCCGTCGTTCCTGTAGGTGTGTATGCTGTGTTCTGTGGGGTATCACCTGTTCTCCTGCCCCCTCTCAGAGAAGAAGTGCTGCCACGGGACTACGTTGGAACCTTGGCTGTTCTGTTCCAGGGGTCTTGTATGCCTCCCACTGCGTCACTGTGTCTTAGACAATACATTCCATCATTTGTTGTACTTTTCACTCATACCGTTTGTTTCAGTAAACACATGCACTCTGACACTGTAAACATGTAACTACGCAAACTGGCTTTGAAATAACATCTCTTCTCCTCCTGACATATCTTTTCCCATAGCCTATCTTCTACCCTCCCTCTGCTCTAAAGTTCTGGAGACAGGTGTACCTAATGATTGTTATAGCATTGATATTGGCTATGTTCTTGGCTCAGATCCATTCTCACTACCCTAAGGAGTGGCGACACCAGCGTACTGCCATCCTCGGCTCAGTGGCTGGCTACGGGGTCATCCCAGCCGTCCACTGGGTCTGGCTCAATGGAAGCTTCAGCTCTGCTGTCGTCCAGATGAGTCATCAGATACCTGAATTACAATATTAGGTAACACTTTATTTGAAGGGTACCTACATAAGGATTTAATAACACATACATAAAGAGTACAATTATGCATCGGTCAAGTATTCTGTTAACGTGAATGTCTTACCATCTGTTATCTCTGTCTGTAGTTGTTCCTGCCTCTTGATGGTGATGTATTAGATAGCTGGAGCTGAGTTCCTCTTTTACATCGGTAAAATCTACAAATCTCATAGCAAATAACCACTAACATGTGTCATTCTGCAACTTGTCTTGCTCAAACTGATACCTTCAAACACGCTGAAAATGTCAAGTGACCTTGTGATGCTCTTTGACCTACACAGGTCAGCTGAACTACCTGGTTGCCAGCCAGCAGGTGTGACATGTCCTGGTGGTGTTTATGCTCTGCTTGTGGCACCAGACTTCTGTGTATTTAATGAACTTCAGGCACAACCAGCCCTGCCTCATAGACTGGCCCAGCCAACAACCGAGCTGCCACAGACTCTACTGTAGCCACTCAATGCAAACCAGACTACAACTGAACCTTTAACGTAACAAAATGTGGCAAAGGTCAAGGGGTCTGAAAACTTTCTGAATGCACTGTATATACTATAAGGGACATCATTTCAATGTATCTGTATTAAGGCATGTCTCTCTTTTGATTATTTTAAATAAATACAGGATGCCTAAAGGAATATCATTAATTCATTAAATTGTTAATCATTTTTTTGCCTGTTTTGGTGGGATGAGATTACACTCAGATTTACTTTCACTTGAAGATAACAATAGCTATTAGAAAATGCCTTCCTCCTCAAAGTTAACAAGAGACCAGTTTGTCTTCTCCATGCCATCAAATGTCTTATACCAAGGTATAGTTTTGGCATATTAGGATGACATTTTCTGTAATCCCATTCTATAATCTGTAGTAATCTCTGACCTGCCAGTGCAAATTGAAGGATTATACTCTACAGCCATTGTTCTTTTCTTAGAGACACTAATTAAAATTTGAAAGGAAATGGTTAGATCGTCCCAGCACAGACAACAAAGCTCAAGATTACACAGTCTTGCCTGAGATAATGACAGAGATCATCTCTCTTCACAACAGTCTGTTCGCAAAACATTGCAGAACCACATTAGGAGGATTTATCAGAGGATCTTTTGGAGACCTCAATTTTAGTCTTACTTGACACATTGTCTTGATTTTCAGGTGCAGACAGAGATAAAAAAAAATCCTGCCATGTAAAACACCAATCACATGTTATATCAGAGAATTGGGCTAAACAGCTTTCACTGGTTAATCACCCCATTGCATGGCAACTCAGGAGTCTGCACTGTTCTGGGGATTATAGGGTGAGATCAGGGCTTTGTATTACGAGAGAGACTCCATGATAACTGACAGTTCTGAATCAGATGTGAATGTTATTGCTTGCAAATTCAATGCAATCATTTTTGTAAAACCTCTTTTCAGGAAAACTGGACATAAAATTGGTTAAATGCCCATTGCATTCAAAAATGTGATTTCCTGTGTTTTATATACACTGAGTGTACAAACCATCTCTTTCCATGACACAGACTGACCAGGTGATGGCAGGTTACCCAATGATGTTTAAGCCTTGAGACATGGATTGTGTATGTGTGCCATTCAGAGGGTTAATGGTCAAAACAAAAGATTTAAGTGCCTATTTACAGGGGGACAGCAGTAGGCGCCAGGCGTACCCGTTTGTTTCCCGTGTGTATCAAGAATGGGACACCACCCAAAGGACAAGCAGCCAGCTTGACACAACTGTGGGAAGAATTGGAGTTAACATTGGCCAGCATCACTATGCAATGCTTTCAACACTTTGTAGTCCATGCCCTGACAAATTGAGGCTGTTCTGAGGGCAAAAGGGGGTGCAATTCAATATTAGGAAGGTGTTCCTAATGTTTTGTACACTCCGTGTATACTTCCACATTATGACATGAAATTTGTGGGGAAAAAAATGAAATTGTGAAAATTATGATAATACCCTTTTAGTATAAGAGCTGTTTGAAACTCTTCCTTATTGGTCTATTAACTAATTTACTGCTGATGTCACCAGGCAGGCCAAACGCCATCCCACCAAAACAGGCTGAAATTTCAGGCAGTCTTTTCAAACCTCTGCCAATAACAGCTAGTTTTCCCCTCCCCACGCAGACCACTCCCAGGCAGTCCTAGTAAAAGTATTGCTTGAGAAATTGCTCATAAGCCATTCCCCCCCCCCCCCCCCCCTTTGACTGTTTTAATTGAAAACCATCACTTTAAGGTTACCCAGAAATGATTTGATATTGAGATAAAAATGGCTGCATTGGACCTTTAACTGAATCACTGCTACTTGAACGGCCTTTGCTAGTATACTGAATCACTGCTACTTGAACGGCCTTTGCTAGTATACTGAATCACTGCTACTTGAACGGCCTTTGCTAGTATACTGAATCACTGCTACTTGAACGGCCTTTGTATTCTAGTATTCTACCGATCATATGACGCTTCGTTCCCCACCTACTGGATAAAAGCCCACATTACAACCAACTGTTAGTTTTAATACGACTCTTCACCTTTAATCATTTGGGTAATACCACCAATGCAGGGTTGTCCTAATGAAATGCATTCAGTCCTCAGTAATGTTGGCAATCAATACATCAGAAAAAGCTCAATAAGTGACTCTGGCTAAAGAATCCTGGTGTGTCTGCTGATCAAACACATTACATGATCGAAATGCTTCCCAACGTAACACTGTATGAACACTGAAACAAACATATCGATGATTCTCAGGGTGAGTTACTAGACAGAATCTAACATGTAAAGGATCTTCCCTGCAGAGTAGACAGGAGTGGACTCGTGTCAGTCGTCCTCACCGCAGAGCTTCTCCATAGCTTCCCACTGAGGGATCAAGAAGATTTTCACATGGGCAGGGTTATATGATGACTGACTGAGTATAATGTATAGTCACAGATCCTATTTAAAAGGACTTACTGATCCAGACCCGAGTTCCACGCCTGGGAAATGGTCCATTAACCCAGCAAGGGAAATAGAGTCATTCTGACGGCATGGGAGTGAAACAACACCTCATAATAGCATGTCTCATATTCCAGAGAGAGAGGGAGGTAGTACTTCTCAGGCACTAGCATGCATTGGCTTGCACTGATGTAGCGTGGGTACGTAGCTATTTGGAGGCATGAGCAGGTGGGACTGGGAGGTGACGTGAGCAGCATTGCTTAGCAGAGAGCATCCTGTAGGTAGCTCCTCCCACTGGAGGTGGGGATGGCAAATCACTCAGGCAGGGGGCGGAGTTAATCAGCATCTCCTTCACAGATGATTTTCAGAGTGTTAACAAACTCAGCAAATAAAGAAACGCCTCTCACTGTCAACTGTGTTTATTTTCAGCAAACTTAACACCTGTAAATATTTGTATGAACATAACAAGAGTCAACAACTGAGACAAACTGAACAAGTTCCACAGACATGTGACGAACAGAAATAGAATAATGTGTCCCTGAACCAAGGGTCAAAATCAAAAGTAACAGTCAGTATCTGGTGTGGCCACCAGCTGCATTAAGTACTGCATTGCATCTCCTCCTCATGGACTGCACCAGATTTGCCTGTTCTTGCTGTGAGATGTTACTCTTCCACCAAGGAGCCTGCAAGTTCCCGGACATTTCTGGGGGGAATGGCCCTAGCCTTCACCCTCCGATCCAACAGGTCCCAGACGTCCTCAATGGGATTGAGATCCGGGCTCATCGCTGACCATGGCAGAACACTGGCATTGCTGTCTTACAGGAAATCACACACAGAACGAGCAGTATGGCTGGTGGCATTGTCATTTTGTAGGGTCATGTCAGGATGAGCCTGCAGGAAGGGTACCACATGAGGGAGGAGGATGTCTTCCCTGTAACGCACAGCATTGAGATTGCCTGCAATGACAGCAAGCTCAGTCCGATGATGCTGTGACACACCGCCCCAGACCATGACGTACCCTCCACCTCCAAATCGATCCCGCTCCAGAGTACAGGCCTCGGTGTAACGCTCATTCCTTCAACGATAAACATGAATCCGACCATCGCCCCTGGTGTGACAAAACCGTGACGGTGAGGAGCACTTTTTGCGATGGTGGGTTTGTGCCCATAGGCGACGTTGTTGCCGGTGATGTCTGGTGAGGACCTGCCTTACAAGCCCTCAGTCCAGCCTCTCTCAGCCTATTGCGGATCATCTGAGCACTGATGGAGGGATTGTGCGTTCCTGGTATAACTCGGGCAGTTGTTTTTGCCATCCTGTACCTGTCCCACAGGTGAGATGTTCAGCTGTACTGATCCTGTGCAGGTGTTGTTACATGTGGTCTGCCACTGAGAGGACAATCAGCTGTCCGTCCTGTCTCCCTGTAGCGCTGTCTTAGGTGTCTCACAGTACAGACATTGCAATTTATTGCCCTGGCCACATCTGTAGTCCTCATGCCTCCTTGCAGCATGCCTAAGGCGCGTTCACGCAGATGAGGTACCCTGGGCATCTTTCAGAGTCAGTAGAAAGGCCTCTTTAGTGTTTTTATATTTTTTATAACAGACCTTAATTGCCTACCTTCTGTAAGTTGTTTGTGTCTTAACCGTGCCACAGGTGCATGTTGATTCATTGTTTATTGAACAAGCATGGGAAAATGTTTAAACCCTTTACAATGGATTTTTACTAATTATCTTTGAAAGACAGGGTCATGAAAGAGGGACAGATTTTTTGCTGAGTTTAGTTACTGGATGCTTGGATTGGTTGACCAGATGATAAAAATCACAGGATAGAAAGGTTGGGTAGAAATAGATTTTTATTTCATGCCAAATTTAAAGGACAATATAATAATTGTACAAACTAAGGTAAACATTTTCATGAGTTCAAATTCTATGCACCTATGTCGCAGCTTGGTGACCTAGAGGCCAGAGAGGGAGCACACGTGACAGTACCCTCTCCCCGGCGCGTTCGGCTCCAGCCGCAGGACACTAACCACAGGGACGATCCCGGGGATCTGGAGCAGACCGGTCACCTCCACTGAGGCGCAGAAACCTGACGAACCGGCTGAGGAGTAAGAGCCTGATGAGCCGGCTGAGACATCCCCGGTTGCCTCGACTGAGGCACGGAAACCTATTCATCCAGCTTAGACATGGGAGCCTATCCAACCCGCTGAGGCATGGGAGCCTACTAACCGGCTGAGGCCTCCCAGGTAGCTCCGCTCCAACACGGTAGTCAGCCAATGCACGCTAGGTCAATGCACGCTAGGAAGTGACACAGAGCTGTGACTACACAACTTTTAACGTTTATCATCTAAAGCATCTAAAGCATTTAGTAACATTGTTACTTCCATCACAGAACATAGTAATTTCAATTGACAGTGCAACAAATTCCAATAGCAGTAGGTGTGTTGCTTAGGCATTTGAACATAATTAGAATCTAAATCAATCTGAAATAACGGTCTGAAACGCAACCAGTCTTTTTTTGAGATCATAATAACATTCTGTATCACATCTGGCTGATGTGGAACGGACTTGATACAGTCGAGGAGATAGTAAAATAACTACTAAACGACGTACCTCACTAAAGGGCAACTTGCACAATAGCGTGTCATGCACTCAATAGTCATACGTTTTTCAGTTTGACAATCAGAGAAGGCTACACACCTTTTTTACTAGAGTACAGAAGGCAACGCCCACAGTAACCGGGGGAAACTCATTCACTACCATACCCACAGCGGTCACTTCTTGGGAATATTCCCAACCCCTCTTCATTTTACAGTGGACACCTGTGGTACAGTCATACTGAGGGTATTATTTCCGGAAAAAGAACATGCATGTTATTTCATTGTCTTGGTGCATGTTGATTTTGATTGTCTTTCCTGATACAAGTGTTCCAAAACCATTAGAAACGTGAATACATTGTTGTCTGATCATCACCATATACAGTGCATCAACAAGAGCAACTGATCACACTGGATGATCAGTCACTACAGATATACATACATAGATACATGGAAAAAACAGAATTGCTTAATCAGTGAAAAAAAACATAAATGCAATGGCCACAAGACAAGGGGTTGTGAAACCATCACTGTCAGCATTTCAAGCTACAACAACTAGAAACGGTTTAAGTTTTCAACTGGACAAAACAGTCAATGCCCAGGTTTGTTCAAGTAAATCCACTTTCAATGTAAATGTACAACCTCCTTTTAGTCTTAGCAGATTTAACCGTTGGGGAGGACGACGCAAAAGACACCACAACAACACACATATCACTTACACATAAACAGTTGAGTTGAGCCATGAAACAGTTATCTTATCTGGCCGTGACATCACTCCCTGCAGTTTTCTCAGGGGGAGTTGGAATAGGCAAGAAAAGCATTTCCATTACACACTTGCAAGTGTGTAACAGGACAAATATTTACTACCATTATTATTATTATCATCATCATTATAAGTTGAACTCTCACTGGGAGTATACATGATCAGTCCCCTGAGTCTGTCTGCACTTTGGCATCTCTAGCAGCAAGAAATTCTAATAAGAGGTAATAACTAAGGCATTAACTTGTTATTGTAAGAAATGTGAGAAAACAAATCCACAAAGCTTTTTACTTACCAGTGGTAAGGTTGCTTGTGGCAAAAGCAAACACCGCCAGAAAACTGGAGGATCGCCGGTTCAAATCCCAGGTCTGACAGGCAAATCTGATGGGAAGTGAGTATCTTAAATGTGCCCTTGAGCCAGGCACTTAACCTCTGTCCACAATCTCTTTTGGTGTGACCTCTGAACTCTCCGTGTCAGTTTTCTCCTCCTGGTTCTTACAGCACAGGGAATGCAGCAGCACCACACAGACACACAGGTAAACACCACCGCCCCAAACAGCACGAAGGTCAACAGGTTACCGTTCGCGGTCCACCACACTCACCAACCCATAGGTGTGGAGAGGGATAGAGAGAGTGATAAAAGAAGTTGCAGATTAAACAATGTATCTGTGTGGTGGAAAAACACAGACTGTCTGAGCAAGGTGTAGCTTAAGATTTGAACTTGTTTGTGTGTGTTATAAAGACTGTGTTTGTATAATGGACTTTAGAACATTCTCGTGAATAAACTGTCCTAACCTTTTGCATAAGCTGAGTCTTTGCCTAATCATTATTAAACCCATGGTCTTACAAACCTTGGGGATTGGTCAAAGCTATTGATTGTTAGTTATGATCATTGGGATTGAAAATTCTTGTGACAGAGAGAAAGAAAGAGTGGGATATGGTGAGATAGAGGCCCTATTGACCTTACAAATGGACAGACAGTGTGCAGACCTTAGTGACCAAAAGGAAGAGGACAGAATAAGTATGAATAGTGCTGCATCACACCAATTGGTTCATGTTCATGTGTACATAATGAACCCCTACTTATCTGTTCAACCCAGACTAAATATAGAAACAAACTATGTACAACCTGTCACCCACATCATAATATGGAATAATAAAGTGCAGAAAAGGTAGGGACTGTTTGTTAGTCTCTGTCTCCCTCTGTTGGCTTAATAAAGAATAACAATTGTAGGTCTAGGTCCCCCTGACTGTATTGAGGCTGAAGATTGTGTGTGTGATCTGAACACAGACTCAATATCTTAACTTCAGATTGGTCATTAGCGAACACAGCAGATGATAATACAATATGGAGGGCAAGAAAGTTACATTATATTGTCTGGGGTAAAGAGGACTGTGGGTAAAGAAAAGGAAAGGGGGATACCTAGTCAGTTGTACAACTGAATGCCTTCAACTGAAATGTGTCTTATGCATTTATCCTGATGTATAACCATAGAAAATGATATAGAGTTGTCCTCTCAAAACCCAGTCCAGTTTTCACCACTTCTACACTCAAAATGCAATTTTCCTCTCAGGAAGAGCTTTTTATCAAGCTATTTTTTGAAGTCACCATTTGTCTATATTCTAATCTTGAACACTTGTAGAGAGAGATTGGATCTTGGCTCTTGAGAGTGTGAGGTTGAAGGAGCGGTTTGCTGTGACTGTGAGTCAGAAGAGAACAGAGAGTTTCATCACTGATTATTCACGAACACTGTGGTTTAGTGTTCCATTAAAGAGAGAGAGAGAGAGACCTCTCAACATGGCTGAAGGAGCACTGAGCTAAGCTCCCCAACTCGATTTATTCTATCCCATTCTATGTATCCTATTATTTAAGCCTATTTTATTTATTTCTGCATTAGTCTCTCATGTCCACTGTTATTTTACTATTTGAATTTCTCGCTTATTGTTTTCCTTGTCTATATTAAATGTATATTTTTATAGAAAACATGTTGCGTTTTTCTCCCTTCCCTTAGTGAAATGCATTCTCTTACTATATAAATACGGTTTGATTAATTGCTTGTCAGATGTTCATGTAGCATAAAGACTTTACAGTCCATTATGGGCCTACAGTCTGTCCATACAGGCCTAATCAGTCACAGACAATCAGATAAGACTAATTCCTTAACTTAAATAACAATAGCATAACCACATCAGGAGTTACATCTCTTCCTGGACTCAGCAGCAATGATTACAAAAAAAGAATAGCTTTTTGTAACAAGATACGTGGAAAAACATGATTCTATCCCCATCTCTGTGTGGAAATCAGATTGTTAGTTCATGTACTGCCACAAGGTGGTGCCCTCTCCTCTCCGCATAAACACATTCACACTGGTGTCGTGAGGGTGTGGACTCAAGAGTTACTATGGAAACCAACCATGCCTTAATAAACGAAGTGGGTGAATGTAAAACAGATTGATTAGAAAAAAGATGTGTTCAGATTAATGAATACTCTGCTCTGATGCAACTATTTCGTTTGAAGCCTATATCCAGCTTGCAGATTACATGGCAAGCTTCTCCTTCTGGGAGAATTCTACCTGTACGAGAGAGAGAGAGAGATGGAGGGAGAGAGAGAGACAGAGGGAGAATGACAAAGATAAACAATAAAATAGAGACATTTTTGTCTGACTCTTCATCTGCAAAGGACCTTTTGATTAAAAATAAACCAACAAACACATCTTCTCTGGTTGACATCAACAGAACACATGTTCTGCAGCTTCGGATCTTTCCTGTTTGCGTTTGACTTTTCGCATGTGAACTGAGAAATAAATGACATGCTCCAAACCATTCTCTCGCAAACCTGTGCCATAAATACTTTTAGACCAGCCTGAGCCAAGCTCCTCCTGTCTTAAGAAGAAACATGCTACTTCCTCTGGAACTGGAACACCAAATGTCTGATCCCCCCCCCCGAAAATGACAGTTAAACCCATCACATAGGACTTCCTCCTATGCGTTTAGGCCCCACTTCCTCCTGCAATATCAACCCAGAGACCAAAAAGACTACGTCTGTGTCCCAAATGGTACCATTCTCCCTGCATATGGGGAGTATCTGGGCCCTGGTCAAAAGTAGTGCACTATATAGGGGATAGGATGTCATTTGGGAGGCCGACTATCTGGTCATTAATATTCCAAAGGAAAGGGGGAAAGCATCAGGAACCAA
The DNA here is from genome assembly GCF_002021735.2 of Oncorhynchus kisutch. Taxonomy (NCBI): domain Eukaryota; kingdom Metazoa; phylum Chordata; class Actinopteri; order Salmoniformes; family Salmonidae; genus Oncorhynchus; species Oncorhynchus kisutch. Next base: position 3,734,423 of record NC_034196.2, read on the forward strand.
TTACTCAATAACGCTTTCCCCTCCTCTTACCTCCTTGGTTGTCTCCCAAATGGTACCCTATTCCCTATATACTGCACTACTTTTGACCAGAGCCCACCGTTGCGTTATATTGGGAATAAGGGTGCCATTTGGGAGACGTGGGTTGTAGTCTAAATGAGAGGGACAGCGCGTAGGCAGACCTGTGTCGGTCGGGGTACACCTCAGGTTGGGCTCTTACCCCTGACCATGGAGCTGTGATGTGGCCTTGCAGGTTCAGAGTTAGATTAGGGGTCCGGTATCACTACACCACCACCAGTCAGACCTGGGTTCAAATACTATTCTAAATACTTCCAAATACTTTATGTGTGCTTGGTTGAGCTTGTCTGTTGCAATGGAACCAAAAGAAAAGTCCCAACAGTCCCCAAACCCTGTCACTCCAGGCAGGTTAAAGCAAACGGACAAAGTATTTGAAAGATTTCAAAGGCTATTTGAACCCAGGTCTGATCAGGACACCACCACTATAGCACCAGGACCGCTAACCAACTGACTGAGGTAATTGAGATCAGATGGGCCATTGAGGCGAGGAGGCAACCTGGGCTAGGCAGAGTAACCTGGAAGCATTTATTTTATGAGAAAGATGTTTAGTTAAGTGCAGTGCTGAGGCTAATGAGTCTGGGCCTGGCCGGGCCTGGCGGCTGTGATGAATATGATCGGTGAAAGCTCTGAACGCTGGTTCTTGAGTCCTTCCTTCCTCCCGGATCGGGTTTCAGATTAACAGACTTCCTGTCCAATCCGTGGCATTTGGAAAGCAAATGATCACCTCTTTTTTTATGAGGGGAATTATCATGTATTAGTCTAGTTCAGGATATCTCAGAGGATATCTCAGGACCGGTTAGAGTTTAAGGGGCCTAAAGATTGGAGTCATGTTTCGGACTGTGTGTGTGTGTGCCAAGGCATATTTCAAAGAGCTTTTGGGATGCAGAAAACTATCTTGTAGTCAAGATGCTTGGGGTGTCTGTTCATGCTTGTGACCTCCAGAGTCACAAAGAAAAGTAAGAAACAAAGACACTGGCATGAGCATCGTTCCCAGTAGACTGTTCTAGTTCAAAAGTACCTATCAGTACAAGTTACTGTTGTAATTAACAGGTGTCGCCTGTTTGCAAGTCGGTGTTCAAAAATGGCAACACAAGTCCGGGAAAAACGGCAAGTACAATCTCAAATCACAACGTAGGCTCTTGCATCACCCACCATGGTGACACGTTGAGAGCACCAACAGCCATGACATGCAAGTCTGATCAGTTCATACAGTAAGGGACACAGGTCTTTCTCAAGGTCATGTACACGGTTGGAGAAGATGAGGAGTAGGGCCTCCCGGGTGGCACAGTGGTTAAGGGTGCTGTACTGCAGCGCCAGCTGTGCCACCAGAGACTCTGGGTTCGCGCCCAGGCTTGGCCGGTAGGGATGTCCTTATCCCATCGCGCACCAGCGACTCCTGTGGTGGGCCGGGCGCAGTGCGTGCTAACCAAGGTTGCCAGGTGCACGGTGTTTCCTCCGACACATTGGTGCGGCTGGCTTCCGGGTTGGATGCGTGCTGTGTTAAGAAGCAGTGCAGCTTGGTTGGGTTGTGTATCGGAGAACGCATGACCTTCAACCTTCGTCTCTCCCGAACCCGTACGGGAGTTGTAGCGATGAGACAAGATAGTAGCTACTAAAACAATTGGATACCACGAAAAAGGGGTAAAAAGAAAAAGAAGATGAGGAGTGTAGAGACGCTCGATGCAACAATCGGTTCTTGCAGCAGTCCGACGTCATTACGCTTGAGCCCTTGTGAACAACGAGGATGCAGGCAATCGCTTTGTGATGCTTAACATGGGTACACGATAAGCTTCGTAGGCTATATACGTTTGGGGGACTTGCATGAGCACCTTCACATACTTTCAAATATAGGCATAGCCATCTACAGTCTATACTGTAGTAGGGGGTTCTGAGTCATATGCAGATTAGAATAGGAACACAGAACACTGTGTCATTTATGATCCCCCCGGCCCCATCACACCCTCCCACCCTCCTCCCCCACCACCATCTAATTTCCTCTCTTTGCCGCTCCGCTCCGAGGCCCTTGATTACAGGGTTCCCAGGGGACGAGTTCAACTCCTCAGAGATAGGAACCGTCGAGGGTACCAGTCACTTAAGATCAAGACGGGGGGGAGGAAATCGCAGCGAACATCAAGCTAAATATATAATTCCTCCCGTGCCGGTAATCACGACGTCCAGGCGATTTGGAATGACATTTTAACCACTTCAGACTAAAGCAACGCTCTACTCGAGAGACAGGCGCACGGGCAGCCGGGCCGGTGACGATGCGTGCACTGACCCACCCAGGGGTATGACCCCACCCCCAAAAACGAGTGCACGTTCCGCCCGTGCCGCTGAAATGGCTCGCAGACCAGGTCAATTCAGTCAGATGTTAGACAAGAGGAAAGGAAGGAAGCAATTTCTCTCCCCAGTATTAGTTACCTGAGGATTAAGATCCTCCACTTCCTGCTAATGGTGTTTCATATATGCAACCACAATTTCCCCACTATAATAGACCTATTCTTGAGACGGGAGAATGGCTTTTAAGGGCCTACATTAGACCCATGCTTACAGTACAGCATCTTATAGGCTCAAAACCTCTGCATTAATGTTTATCATTCATCCTACACATGTATTTGACCCTATGACCCCGAAGTCACACATACCTGTCTTCAGGTAGACCTGATATTCCATTAGCCCTGAACCATATGCACAGCAGGCCATCAAGATTGTAGCCTACCAAAGTAGGCCCGCAAGGGCAGTCTTTCTTATCGGAGAACCGACTTCATTGTATTTCAAACAATGCCACCAAATATGAATAATGGATCAGCAACTGTGCAGAGCCTATTCTTTTCTATCTCTGCCTAGCTCATGAGACAAGGGTCTCTCTCTGCCCACCCTCCAATTTTGCCCCCTTCCTCCTAACAGCTTTCTGAACATCAAATCGGAGTTAATTTCCAGTCTGATTTACATATGCAGCGAATATGCCCCTAAACTACCTGGCTGAAAGTCTTTCCCATCACACCAGAAGTGCATTTTCTACATCCTCGCTGATTGGATTCTTGATGAGATCGTCAGGTGGCTCGCACACTTCACATGGCGAAGACGCGATGGGCGTACGGGTTGCCAATTCTGAGGCCACTGAAGTGCTTCACGGCTCTCTACATCTCACTCTCTCTCTCTCTCTCGAAACGTCCTAACCACCATTCTGAACATGGGCTGGGTGTTGGGTGTGTAATCAGAGCAGTACTGGCAGGGAGGTATAATAGTCTGCTTCATGCCTGCAAAACCCCTCAGCCAGGCTCCAACGAAGTACTCTCTTACTCTCACCAAATCTAACCGGCATATCAATGTTACACCACAGTCACAAGACTCTCACAAGACGCCAGAAATGAATAATTAAATCATGCATAATCTGCACGCAAAGTAAAGTAGGAAGACAAGGCCCCTGAGAGAGAGAGAGAGAGACTTCCTTACTCTTGCTCAGATAACCAGGGAGGAACTGTAACATACAGTATCTCTGATGACAAGAACTGACTGCATTTACCTCTCCTCTTACTTTATCCTCTCAACCAGCCACTGGTTTATCTAAGGGGGGTACACTAGTCTAACACTATCAATTCTAGTAGTGAGTGTTCATTTGGACAAGAGGCACAAACAAGCAAAAAACATTTCCCCTCTCCTCACCGTTCCGGAGGACCAGTAATTCAGTTGATAAACGTCAACTGAAATGAAGCTATCAGCTGAAAGCAATTTCCAGGGCTGCATTCGGTGCCAGGGATTTGAGATTTTCACTCCTCCATCGATCATGAGCCTCTGCTTTGGGCCAAGATACACAATGCCCCCAAATTGCTGACATGTGGACCCAGAATCAATGCCATTTCCCTCCTGTCTGGGCTCTCCTCCTCTAAACCGCTGTTTATCCAATGACCCTCGTCTGTTTTGCCCATTAAAGACCAAACTAACGTCTCAGGGTGTGTGTGTGTGTGTGTGTGTGCGTGTGTGTGTGTGTGCGTGCGTGCGTGCGAGTGGTGTCTCAGGGTGTGTGTGTGTGTGTGTGTGCGTGCGTGCGAGTGGTGTCTAAGGGTGTGTGTGTGTGTGTGTGCGCGTGTATTGTCTCAGGGTGTGTGTGTGTAGAGACTCAGGGTGTGTGTGTGTGTGTGTGTGCGTGCGTGCGAGTGGTGTCTCAGGGTGTGTGTGTGTGCGTGTGTGTGTGTGTATTGTCTCAGGGTGTGTGTGTGTGGGTGTGTGTGTGTGTGTAGCATCTCAGGGTGTGTGTGTGTGTGTGTGTGTGTGTGTGTGTGTATTGTCTCAGGGTGTGTGTGTGTGTGTAGCGTCTCAGGGTGTGTGTGTGTGTGTGTGTGTATTGTCTCAGGGTGTGTGTGTGTGTGTGTGTGCGTGTGTGCGTGCATGCGAGTGGTGTCTCAGGGTAGGGCCAAGCAAACCACCGTATTTTATACTACACCTAATGGATGAAAGACCATAGTGGTGTGGTGCCATACATTCTGGCTTAGTACACAGGGAGAATGTAGACGATTATCACTCTAACTAACGAAGGAGATTTAACATCCTACTCACATGAAAGGCAAGAAAAGAAGAAAACACATAACAGAGTTGATGTACAAAGCAGCGTTTTGATTAAAAGGGTGTCCATAAATACTGGTGGGTGCCCACTTTCTTGTGTTTACATTTGGTAGCTGTAGGATTACTCCTCGACAAACTGACAGAATAAATCAGTGAGTTCGGAGTTAAAGGGAAAGTTGAGAAATTTAGATATGTTTCCTTTCCTTGATATTTGTTTCCTTACCTTGAAATATCAGCATTAGTTTGCAGTGGCTAGTTTAACAAAACCAAACTGTGGATTGCTTTTCAAGGTAAAGAAATAAATATCTAAACATGTATTTTACATGAACTATCCCTTTAACGCTGAATCTGAAACAAATGTTGGCTGTTGGCACCACGTTAATATCTCTATTCTTCCTGTCCTCTGGGAGACTGTCTCAGTGTCTCAGGCCAGGAAATTCACACAGTTTACAGTGAGTGTGGTGCTTTTTACATAAACACAGCTCTCTGTGGCCTCAGTTTGATTAGGAGGCTCCCAGATGCCATTAAAAGTCCATTTCTCCCCTCTGTGTTTGTTTTAAGACGAGAGCGACAGAGAAACCCAGCAGCCACTGTCGTGCCATGCCAACTTCTGTTTACGCATGAGTGGAACACACAAACAACCCCAGAGCTAGCGCCAACCGAATCTACAGTACAGTACAGTGTGTGCTCTCCCTCAATTCTCCATCGTTAAACATACACTTTTGTTTTTGTTGAGGATTCGGTATCGTGTTCAGTATCGTGTTCAGTACCGTGTTCAGTATCGTGTTCAGTATCGTGTTCAGTATCGTGTTCATTATTGTGTTCAGTATTGTGTTCATTATCGTGTTCAGTATCGTGTTCAGTATCGTGTTCAGTATCGTGTTCGGTATTGTGTTCATTATCGTGTTCCTTATCATGTTCATTATCATGTTCAGTATCGTGTTCAGTATCGTGTTCATTATCGTGTTCAGTATTGTGTTCATTATCATGTTCAGTATTGTGTTCGTTATCGTGTTCAGTATTGTGTTCATTATCGTGTTCAGTATCGTGTTCTGTATTGTGTTCATTATCGTGTTCTGTATTGTGTTCATTATCGTGTTCGGTATCGTGTTCGGTATCGTGTTCATTATCATGTTCGGTATTGTGTTCATTATCATGTTCAGTATTGTGTTCATTATCATGTTCAGTATCGTGTTCATTATCGTGGTCAGTATTGTGTTCATTATCGTGTTCAGTATTGTGCTCAGTATTGTGTTCATTATCGTGTTCAGTATCGTGTTCAGTATCGTGTTCAGTATTGTGTTCGGTATTGTGTTCATTATCGTGTTCATTGTCGTGTTCAGTATTGTGTTCATTATCGTGCAGTATCGTGTTCAGTATCGTGTTCATTATCGTGTTCAGTATTGTGTTCATTATCGTGTTCAGTATTGTGTTCATTATTGTGTTCAGTATCGTGTTCATTATCGTGTTCAGTATTGTGTTCAGTATCGTGTTCATTATCATGTTCAGTATTGTGTTCATTATCGTGTTCAGTATTGTGTTCATTATCATGTTCCGCATTGTGTTCATTATCGTGTTCAGTATTGTGTTCAGTATCGTGTTCAGTATTGTGTTAATTATCGTGTTCGTTATCGTGTTCAGTATCGTGTTCATTATTGTGTTCAGTATTGTGTTCATTATCGTGTTCAGTATCGTGTTCATTATCATGTTCAGTATTGTGTTCATTATCATGTTCAGTATCGTGTTCCTTATCATGTTCACTATTGTGTTCATTATCATGTTCAGTATTGTGTTCATTATCATGTTCAGTATCGTGTTCAGTATCGTGTTCATTATCATGTTCAGTATTGTGTTCATTATCATGTTCAGTATTGTGCCCATTATCGTGTTCAGTATCGTGTTCATTATCATGTTCAGTATTGTGTTCATTATCACATTTGGTATTATGTCCATTATCATGTTCAGTATTGTGTTCATTATCATGTTCAGTATTGTGATCATTATCATGTTACGTATTGTGTTCATTATCATGTTCAGTATCGTGTTCATTATCATGTTCAGTATTGTGTTCATGATCATGTTCAGTATTGTGTTCATTATCATGTTCAGTATTGTGATCATTATCATGTTCAGTATTGTGTTCATTATCATGTTCAGTATTGTGTTCATTATCATGTTCAGTCATATTTTCAGGAGGAACCATTGTAAACATGATTGTATCAAAAATAGAGTTGTGGTAATTTTAGTAATGTCACCTTTGGTTTTGGCGGCCAGCTGCATGTCTATATCCGCTGCAAAAGCCGTTTGCCATTTTGCCCTACCAGAGGGAGTGGAGAAGAGAACACTTACTAGACAACTACGACTATTGGTATTATTATACAAGTACTGTGAAATTATAGAAAGGATTCATCTGAACATTTGTAGCTGCTGATTGTATTTCTGCCCTCTGACTGGACACGTATCCCTGTCTCAGTACTTGTTTCTCCACCAATTGGATGGTGTCCTCTGACACTGTCACACCCTCCTCAGAGACTCCTTGGACTTGATAGTGAACTGCCCGGCTCTCATGTACTCATGCGTCACCCTGTAGGGACGGATGGACAAACGTGCCTATGTACGCACACACAAGGGTACTCAAGCACGCAGGGGCAACACACACACACTGTTTAAAATGCCTGCAATGAGTTATGTGTATTTTCCCCCTCTATCTCCATTAAATGCCATTTCATTCCAATAAACAAATACCTGGCTTTCTGTGGCACTTGAAAAATAGTTTTCAAGGTCGCAGTGCAGTCAACAACTTTGTTTTTGGTTTGCTTTGCTGCCGGGTGATAACAGTTTATTTTCCTTAATTGGCATTTTTGCCTGGGACTATTTGCAAACAATCCAAAAGTGGAGTCTATTTACTGCAAACAATAATGCGTAATTACTGAGTCTGGGCCAAATCAAGCCGCTCGGTCTCTTTGGAAATGCAAATGTGGGTTGCGTGCCGACACTGATTGAAGAGGAAGGAGGCGTCCGTCCGTCCCACTATCCAGCACTGCCAGACAAGCACCTGCTGTTGCCGGGGCTCCGCTTACTTAATAATCACACATATTTTGTGGTTTAGCGAGTGACGGCAGCACGTCAAAGGTGGCTACGTCCCAAAATGGCACCCTTTTCGCTATATAGTGCACTGCTTTTGACCAGGGCCCGTAGGGAATAGGGTGCCATTTGGGACACAGACAAGTTATTGGATTTGGCAGGGAGCTGAGCTGGACAGAGGACTTTTGACCAAAGTTGGTGTTTTCTAACTGCTACAGTCGAATGAGTTAAACGAATATGTCAGAAACACATTTTAAAAGGAGACGGTAGGTCAGGTAAGGGACTGACAGGAGAATGGATAAAAAGGGGGGGGGGATGGAAGAATGAGGAAAGTGAGGAAAGATGGTGAATAATGAGAGTGAGAGAGAAGGGAGAGAGTGAAGAGAGAGAGTGGGAGAGAGAGAGAGAGGTTAGTAAGATAATAGAGAGAGATAAAGAGAGTGAGAGAGAAGGGAGAGGGTGAAGAGAGAGAGTGGGAGAGAGAGAGAGAGAGAGAGAGAGAGGAGAGGAGAGTAAGAGAATAGAGAGAGATGAAGAGAGTGAGAGGAGAGTGACAGAGCGAGAGTGAGAGGAGAGAGTGACAGAGCGAGAGCGAGAGGACAGCAACACAATTAGACCCAACCAAATCATGAGAAAACAAAAGATAATTACTTGACACATTGGAAAGAATTTACAAAATAACAGAGCAAACTAGAATGCTATTTGGCCCTAAACAGAGAGTGCACAGTGGCAGAATAGCTGAACACTGTGACTGACCCAAACTTAAGGAAGGCCTTGCCTAGTGGCTAGAGCGTTGGGTCAGTTACCGAAAGGTTGCTAGATCCAATCCCCGAGCTGACAAGGTAAAAATATTTTGTTCTGCCCCTGAACAAGGCAGTTAACACACTGTTCCTAGGCTGTCATTAAAAATAAGAATTTGTTCTTAACTGGCTTGCCTAGTTAAATAAAAGGTTACTATGTACAGACTCAGTGAGCATAGCCTTAGGCGGACCTGACTCTCAAAAGAAAGGCTATGTGCACACTGCCCACAAAATGAGTTGGAAACTGAGCTGCACTTCCTAACCTCCTGCCAAATGTATGACCATATTAGAGACAAATATTTCCATCAGATTACACAGACTCACAAAGAATTTGAAAACAAATCCAATTTTGATAAACCTCATATCTACTGGGTGAAATTCCACAGCGTGCCATCACAGCAGCATGATTTGTGACCTGTTGCCACAAGAAAAAGGCAACCAGTGAAGGCCAAACACGACTGTAAATACAACCCATATTTATGTTTATTTATTTTCCCTTTTGTACTTGAACTATTTGCACACATTTTTAATTATTTTGTGAGTGTAATGTTTACTGTAAAAATATTTTTGACTGTTTATTTCACTTATGTTTATTATCTATTTCACTTGCTTTGGAAATGTAAACATATGTTTCCCATGTCAATAAAGCTTCTTAAATTGGAATTGAAGAGAGAGAGAGAGAGAGAGAGAGAGAGAGAGAGAGAGAGAGAGAGAGAGAGAGAGAGAGAGAGAGAGAGAGAGAGAGAGAGAGAGAGAGAGAGAGAGAGAGAGAGAGAGAGAGAGAGAGAGAGAGAGAGAGAGAGAGAGAGAGAGAGAGAGAGAGAGAGAGAGAGAGAGAGAGAGAGAGAGAGAGAGAGAGAGAGAGAGAGAGAGAGAGAGAGGAGAGTAAGAGAATAGAGAGAGATGAAGAGAGTGAGAGGAGAGTGACAGAGCGAGAGTGAGAGGAGAGAGTGACAGAGCGAGAGCGAGAGGACAGCAACACAATTAGACCCAACCAAATCATGAGAAAACAAAAGATAATTACTTGACACATTGGAAAGAATTTACAAAATAACAGAGCAAACTAGAATGCTATTTGGCCCTAAACAGAGAGTGCACAGTGGCAGAATAGCTGAACACTGTGACTGACCCAAACTTAAGGAAGGCCTTGCCTAGTGGCTAGAGCGTTGGGTCAGTTACCGAAAGGTTGCTAGATCCAATCCCCGAGCTGACAAGGTAAAAATATTTTGTTCTGCCCCTGAACAAGGCAGTTAACACACTGTTCCTAGGCTGTCATTAAAAATAAGAATTTGTTCTTAACTGGCTTGCCTAGTTAAATAAAAGGTTACTATGTACAGACTCAGTGAGCATAGCCTTAGGCGGACCTGACTCTCAAAAGAAAGGCTATGTGCACACTGCCCACAAAATGAGTTGGAAACTGAGCTGCACTTCCTAACCTCCTGCCAAATGTATGACCATATTAGAGACAAATATTTCCATCAGATTACACAGACTCACAAAGAATTTGAAAACAAATCCAATTTTGATAAACCTCATATCTACTGGGTGAAATTCCACAGCGTGCCATCACAGCAGCATGATTTGTGACCTGTTGCCACAAGAAAAAGGCAACCAGTGAAGGCCAAACACGACTGTAAATACAACCCATATTTATGTTTATTTATTTTCCCTTTTGTACTTGAACTATTTGCACACATTTTTAATTATTTTGTGAGTGTAATGTTTACTGTAAAAATATTTTTGACTGTTTATTTCACTTATGTTTATTATCTATTTCACTTGCTTTGGAAATGTAAACATATGTTTCCCATGTCAATAAAGCTTCTTAAATTGGAATTGAAGAGAGAGAGAGAGAGAGAGAGAGAGAGAGAGAGAGAGAGAGAGAGAGAGAGAGAGAGAGAGAGAGAGAGAGAGAGAGAGAGAGAGAGAGAGAGAGAGAGAGAGAGAGAGAGAGAGAGAGAGAGGAGAGAGAGAGAGAGAGAGAGAGAGAGAGAGAGAGAGAGAGAGAGAGAGAGAGAGAGAGAGAGAGAGAGAGAGAGAGAGAGAGAGAGAGAGAGAGAGAGAGAGAGAGAGAGAGAGAGAGAGAGAGAGAGAGGAGAGAGAGAGAGAGAGAGAGAGAGAGAGAGAGAGAGAGAGAAGAGAGAGAGAGAGAGAAGAGAGAGAGAGAGAGAGAGAGAGGAGAGAGAGAGAGAGAGAGAGAGAGAGAGGAGAGAGAGAGAGAGAGAGAGAGAGAGAGAGAGAGAGAGAGAGAGAGAGAGAGAGAGAGAGAGGAGAGAGAGAGAGAGAGAGAGAGAGAGAAGGAGAGAGGAGAGAGAGAGAGAGAGAGAGAGAGAGAGAGAGAGAGAGAGAGAGAGAGAGAGAGAGAGAGAGAGAGAGAGAGAGAGAGAGAGAGAGAGAGAGAGAGAGATAGCTCTCAGGACTGGCTGACTTACTTGGGAATAAGCACCCGGATGATGGTTCCGTCCACCTCAGGGTTGAGTTTCATGCTGCTCTCACGCAGGGCGCGGGTGGCAGCAGCCATGGCCTGAGGACACATCAAACACACATTAGACCTAGACCTAATAACTTCCAGCTGGGGCTTGGCCTGGGGCTGGAGCTACACTACCTGCAGACAGACACCCAACCACCCAGCCAGGTCCCAGCCCCTATCCATTCACCAGTCCCAGCCCCTATCCAATGTAAGAGCCTGTAAAAAAAATATGTATTTCTTGGGCAACAATAAATCTAATCTAATTCAATATAATGCACCCACCCTCAAGACACCCACCCCGCCCCTACCAATCCACTCCAGGCCCCCACCCTTAGATTGCCCTGGCCTCTCTCCTGCCCATAGGAGCACCAGGAAGCAGACCTTGGCTGTCCCTGGTCAGGTTGGCTTTGATACATGGCGAGCTGGGTGAACTGTGTAGCATCTCCCCACAGAGCAGCTCTTGAGTGTGTGTGTGTGGGGGGGGGGTTCAGCCCTGGCCGTGGCAGGAGAAGCACATGCGGTGTGGAAGTGCCGCGGGGCGCTGTCAGAACACAGTCCTCTGGGAACGGGCTGAGGGGTTGCAGTGCAGGGCGATGACCTCTGGTAACCTCTAAGGGATGGGAGGAGTGGGACGGGGCAGGGCGGAGGTGTGTGTGTGTGTATGTGTGTGTGTCTGTGTGTGTATGTGTGTGCGTGTTTGTGAATAACTGCGGGAGTCCTGGCTTGGCCATATACCCACAATGCATTAGACTAGAGGATATGTCTGTGTAACATATTAGAACTCTAATGGTGGTTGGACTCCAAAAGGCAATTAAAGAAAATGCTGTAATCTGGATATGTGATTTGTCTGTGTCTGCTAGTTGTGGGAGAGGTGCCTGAGAGAGAGAGAGAGAGAGGCAGAGACGGGACAGACTGAGGCCTGTGGAGACTCCAGTATGTGTTCTATTTCATTCTATGATATGGAGCCTGTTCAGACACATATTAAAAACAGGCCGTGTGGGGACAACATGCTGAGACTGAACACACTATTGTTCAACCATCAGGTACCCATCACCAGTGGTGGAAACAATACGCAATTGTCTTAAGTGACTCAAGTAAAAGTGAAAGTTCACCCAGTAAAATACTACTTGAGTAGTAAAAGTGAAAGTGAGTCCGCCAGATCAGAGGCAGTAGGGATGACTCGGGATGTTCTCTTGATAAGTGTGTGAATTGGATAATTCTCCTGAACTGCTAAGCATTCAAAATGTAACAAGCACTTTTGGGTGTCAGGTAAATTGTATGGAGTAAAACGTATATTCTTTTCTTTAGGAATGCAGTGAAGTAGAAGTAGAAGTTGTCAAAAATATAAATAGTCAAGTAAAGTACAGATACCCACAAAAACGACTTAAGTAGTATTTTAAAGTATTTTTTAATTCGTACTTTATACCATACCAACAGCCCTGCTAAGCCAACACAGAGGTGACTGTACAGCACCAGATAGATTCCAGCACCAGATAGAAATCCCCTTCCATCCCCTCACACCGGCAGCCCCCTAACCTCCCATTACCTAACAGTCTAACAGCCCTGCTAAGCCAACACAGAGGTGACTGTACAGCACCAGATAGATCCCAGCACCAGATAGAAATCCCCTTCCATCCCCTCACACCGGCAGCCCCCTAACCTCCCATTACCTAACAGTCTAACAGCCCTGCTAAGCCAACACAGAGGTGACTGTACAGCACCAGATAGATCCCAGCACCAGATAGAAATCCCCTTCCATCCCCTCACACCGGCAGCCCCCTAACCTCCCATTACCTAACAGTCTAACAGCCCTGCTAAGCCAACACAGAGGTGACTGTACAGCACCAGATAGATTCCAGCACCAGATAGAAATCCCCTTCCATCCCCTCACACCGGCAGCCCCCTAACCTCCCATTACCTAACAGTCTAACAGCCCTGCTAAGCCAACACAGAGGTGACTGTACAGCACCAGATAGATCCCAGCACCAGATAGAAATCCCCTTCCATCCCCTCACACCGGCAGCCCCCTAACCTCCCATTACCTAACAGTCTAACAGCCCTGCTAAGCCAACACAGAGGTGACTGTACAGCACCAGATAGATTCCAGCACCAGATAGAAATCCCCTTCCATCCCCTCACACCGGCAGCCCCCTAACCTCCCATTACCTAACAGTCTAACAGCCCTGCTAAGCCAACACAGAGGTGACTGTACAGCACCAGATAGATCCCAGCACCAGATAGAAATCCCCTTCCATCCCCTCACACCGGCAGCCCCCTAACCTCCCATTACCTAACAGTCTAACAGCCCTGCTAAGCCAACACAGAGGTGACTGTACAGCACCAGATAGATCCCAGCACCAGATAGAAATCCCCTTCCATCCCCTCACACCGGCAGCCCCCTAACCTCCCATTACCTAACAGTCTAACAGCCCTGCTAAGCCAACACAGAGGTGACTGTACAGCACCAGATAGATCCCAGCACCAGATAGAAATCCCCTTCCATCCCCTCACACCGGCAGCCCCCTAACCTCCCATTACCTAACAGTCTAACAGCCCTGCTAAGCCAACACAGAGGTGACTGTACAGCACCAGATAGATCCCAGCATCAGATAGAAATCCCCTTCCATCCCCTCACACCGGCAGCCCCCTAACCTCCCATTACCTAACAGTCTAACAGCCCTGCTAAGCCAACACAGAGGTGACTGTACAGCACCAGATAGATCCCAGCACCAGATAGAAATCCCCTTCCATCCCCTCACACCGGCAGCCCCCTAACCTCCCATTACCTAACAGTCTAACAGCCCTGCTAAGCCAACACAGAGGTGACTGTACAGCACCAGATAGATCCCAGCACCAGATAGAAATCCCCTTCCATCCCCTCACACCGGCAGCCCCCTAACCTCCCATTACCTAACAGTCTAACAGCCCTGCTAAGCCAACACAGAGGTGACTGTACAGCACCAGATAGATCCCAGCACCAGATAGAAATCCCCTTCCATCCCCTCACACCGGCAGCCCCCTAACCTCCCATTACCTAACAGTCTAACAGCCCTGCTAAGCCAACACAGAGGTGACTGTACAGCACCAGATAGATTCCAGCACCAGATAGAAATCCCCTTCCATCCCCTCACACCGGCAGCCCCCTAACCTCCCATTACCTAACAGTCTAACAGCCCTGCTAAGCCAACACAGAGGTGACTGTACAGCACCAGATAGATCCCAGCACCAGATAGAAATCCCCTTCCATCCCCTCACACCGGCAGCCCCCTAACCTCCCATTACCTAACAGTCTAACAGCCCTGCTAAGCCAACACAGAGGTGACTGTACAGCACCAGATAGATTCCAGCACCAGATAGAAATCCCCTTCCATCCCCTCACACCGGCAGCCCCCTAACCTCCCATTACCTAACAGTCTAACAGCCCTGCTAAGCCAACACAGAGGTGACTGTACAGCACCAGATAGATCCCAGCACCAGATAGAAATCCCCTTCCATCCCCTCACACCGGCAGCCCCCTAACCTCCCATTACCTAACAGTCTAACAGCCCTGCTAAGCCAACACAGAGGTGACTGTACAGCACCAGATAGATCCCAGCACCAGATAGAAATCCCCTTCCATCCCCTCACACCGGCAGCCCCCTAACCTCCCATTACCTAACAGTCTAACAGCCCTGCTAAGCCAACACAGAGGTGACTGTACAGCACCAGATAGATCCCAGCACCAGATAGAAATCCCCTTCCATCCCCTCACACCGGCAGCCCCCTAACCTCCCATTACCTAACAGTCTAACAGCCCTGCTAAGCCAACACAGAGGTGACTGTACAGCACCAGATAGATCCCAGCATCAGATAGAAATCCCCTTCCATCCCCTCACACCGGCAGCCCCCTAACCTCCCATTACCTAACAGTCTAACAGCCCTGCTAAGCCAACACAGAGGTGACTGTACAGCACCAGATAGATCCCAGCACCAGATAGAAATCCCCTTCCATCCCCTCACACCGGCAGCCCCCTAACCTCCCATTACCTAACAGTCTAACAGCCCTGCTAAGCCAACACAGAGGTGACTGTACAGCACCAGATAGATCCCAGCACCAGATAGAAATCCCCTTCCATCCCCTCACACCGGCAGCCCCCTAACCTCCCATTACCTAACAGTCTAACAGCCCTGCTAAGCCAACACAGAGGTGACTGTACAGCACCAGATAGATCCCAGCACCAGATAGAAATCCCCTTCCATCCCCTCACACCGGCAGCCCCCTAACCTCCCATTACCTAACAGTCTAACAGCCCTGCTAAGCCAACACAGAGGTGACTGTACAACACCCAAAACAAATAGGATTATAATTATTCACATCCATTACCCACGTTCCTAACGAGAGGCCATTGTTTTCCAGTCATTCATTACTACAAGGTCCAGTAATGCAGTAACCCTCCCCAGTGCCTGTTGTGCAGTGGCAATGGCAGCATTAATTAAACCACTTGGACTTTTGGGGAAGAAGGGAAGGGGAGGAAAAAGGCTGTGTGTGTATGTCTTAGTGTGTGTGTGGTATCCTCCACATCATTATCAAGGTGTTTTAGCTCTGTTCGTTCCTTTCGGCTGTGGCTGTGTCTTAATCAGAAACCTCAGCGTTATCCCACTCATTTTTGAACATATTAACCAGAACCTAACCTGGTGTTTACGGAGCTACCCAGAACAGAGCACAGCATTCCCCCCAGATTTCCGTAACTGCTAGAGCTGTGGGGAAATAATGATGAATTCAATGCTGAAAGCAATCAAACATAGGTATGGGCTGGATCTATCATTCTGGAGTCAAAGACAGGAACCACAGATTAGGAGAGGCTGTTTAAAAAAAGAAAAGAACATGAATGTAACATGCAAGGCAATAGGCCTTGTGAAATAATACACACAAATAAATCCTTTAATCTTGCTGCCAATTCTTTCCCCAGTGGTTTAGACCAGAAACTGGATGGGAGAAAAAATAAGAAAATAAGAAATTGATACCCCTGCTCTCACATCACACATTTGCACCCTTTTAACATTTGGTCTGAAGGAATTGTCATGTTGCAGCCGTAACGTTTGTACATGTGTGATGGTACCAGTGGGTTTTTTCCCCGGCCCATTTGAATATATATCGTTTGTACTTTCTGTCTGAACTTTCTCGCTCAGATATGGTGATATGTGTGCAACATAATGTCTCTGAGCCTCTCCTCTTACAGGTGAATTACCTCTATTGAACTGATTCAATGATATATGGTAGCGTGCGTGTCATGTACACGCAATATGTGCGCAATATGCTTATCTGTGTGTGTTTCCAAATGAAGCACACATCATGAGGCATATCTGAAAGGTGTGATCCCTCCGGGAACATTTTACAAGAGTGGAGGCTGCTGAGGGGAGGACGGCTCATAATAATGGATGGAATGGAGTACAACGGATGGAATGGAGTACAACGGGTGGAATGGAGTACAACGGGTGGAATGGAGTACAACGGGTGGAATGGAGTACAACGGATGGAATGGAGTACAACGGATGGAATGGAGTACAACGGATGGAATGGAGTACAACGGATGGAATGGAGTACAACGGATGGAATGGAGTACAACGGGTGGAATGGAGTACAACGGATGGAATGGAGTACAACGGGTGGAATGGAGTACAACGGATGGAATGGAGTACAACGGATGGAATGGAGTACAACGGGTGGAATGGAGTACAACGGGTGGAATGGAGTACAACGGATGGAATGGAGTACAACAGATGGAATGGAGTACAACGGGTGGAATGGAGTACAACGGATGGAATGGAGATGGAATGGAGTACAACGGGTGGAAAGGAGTACAACGGGTGGAATGGAGTACAACGGATGGAATGGAGTACAACGGATGGAATGGAGTACAACGGATGGAATGGAGATGGAATGGAGTACAACGGATGGAATGGAGTACAACGGATGGAATGGAGTACATCGGGTGGAATGGAATACAACGGAAGGAATGGAGTACAACGGATGGAATGGAGTACAACGGGTGGAATGGAGTACAACGGATGGAATGGAGTACAACGGATGGAATGGAGTACAACAGATGGAATACAACGGGTGGAATGGAGTACAACGGGTGGAATGGAGTACAACGGGTGGAATGGAGTACAACGGATGGAATGGAGTACAACGGGTGGAATGGAGTACAACGGAAGGAATGGAGTACAACGGAAGGAATGGAGTACAACGGGTGGAATGGAGTACAACGGATGGAATGGAGTACAACGGATGGAATGGAGTACAACGGAAGGAATGGAGTACAACGGATGGAATGGAGATGGAATGGAGTACAACGGATGGAATGGAGATGGAATGGAGTACAACGGAAGGAATGGAGTACAACGGATGGAATGGAGTACAACAGATGGAATGGAGTACAACGGGTGGAATGGAGATGAAATGGAGTACAACGGAAGGAATGGAGTACAACGGATGGAATGGAGTACAACGGGTGGAATGGAGTACAACGGGTGGAATGGAGTACAACGGAAGGAATGGAGTACAACGGAAGGAATGGAGTACAACGGATGGAATGGAGTACAACGGGTGGAATGGAGTACAACGGGTGGAATGGAGTACAACGGAAGGAATGGAGTACAACGGATGGAATGGAGTACAACGGAAGGAATGGAGTACAACGGAAGGAATGGAGTACAACGGGTGGAATGGAGATGGAATGGAGTACAACGGATGGAATGGAGTACAACGGATGGAATGGAGTACAACGGGTGGAATGGAGTACAACGGAAGGAATGGAGTACAACGGAAGGAATGGAGTACAACGGGTGGAAATGGAGTACAACGGATGGAATGGAGTACAACGGATGGAATGGAGATGGAATGGAGTACAACGGAAGGAATGGAGTACAACGGATGGAATGGAGTACAACGGAAGGAATGGAGTACAACGGATGGAATGGAGTACAACGGATGGAATGGAGTACAACGGATGGAATGGAGTACAACGGGTGGAATGGAGATGAAATGGAGTACAACGGAAGGAATGGAGTACAACGGATGGAATGGAGTACAACGGGTGGAATGGAGTACAACGGGTGGAATGGAGTACAACGGAAGGAATGGAGTACAACGGAAGGAATGGAGTACAACGGGTGGAATGGAGTACAACGGGTGGAATGGAATACAACGGGTGGAATGGAGTACAACGGATGGAATGGAGTACAACGGAAGGAATGGAGTACAACGGGTGGAATGGAGTACAACGGAAGGAATGGAGTACAACGGAAGGAATGGAGTACAACGGATGGAATGGAGTACAACGGAAGGAATGGAGTACAACGGAAGGAATGGAGTACAACGGGTGGAATGGAGATGGAATGGAGTACAACGGATGGAATGGAGTACAACGGATGGAAGGGAGTACAACGGTTGGAATGGAGTACAACGGGTGGAATGGAGTACAACGGGTGGAATGGAGATGGAATGGAGTACAACGGATGGAATGGAGATGGAATGGAGTACAACGGATGGAATGGAGTACAACGAGTGGAATGGAGATGGAATGGAGTACAACGGATGGAATGGAGTACAACGGAAGGAATGGAGTACAACGGGTGGAATGGAGTACAACGGGTGGAATGGAGTACAACGGGTGGAATGGAGTACAACGGGTGGAATGGAGATGGAATGGAGTACAACGGATGGAATGGAGATGGAATGGAGTACAACGGATGGAATGGAGTACAACGGGTGGAATGGAGATGGAATGGAGTACAACGGATGGAATGGAGTACAACGGATGGAATGGAGTACAACGGGTGGAATGGAGTACAACGGGTGGAATGGAGTACAACGGGTGGAATGGAGATGGAATGGAGTACAACGGATGGAATGGAGATGGAATGGAGTACAACGGATGGAATGGAGTACAACGAGTGGAATGGAGATGGAATGGAGTACAACGGATGGAATGGAGTACAACGGAAGGAATGGAGTACAACGGGTGGAATGGAGTACAACGGAAGGAATGGAGTACAACGGATGGAATGGAGTACAACGGATGGAATGGAGTACAACGGATGGAATGGAGTACAACGGGTGGAATGGAGTACAACGGGTGGAATGGAGTACAACGGAAGGAATGGAGTACAACGGATGGAATGGAGTACAACGGGTGGAATGGAGATGGAATGGAGTACAACGGATGGAATGGAGTACAACGGGTGGAATGGAGTACAACGGATGGAATGGAGTACAACGGATGGAATGGAGATGCAATGAAGTACAACGGGTGGAATGTAGATGGAATGGAGTACAACGGATGGAATGGAGTACAACGGATGGAATGGAGTACAACGGGTGGAATGGAGTACAACGGGTGGAATGGAGATGGAATGGAGTACAACGGATGGAATGGAGTACAACGGATGGAATGGAGTACAACGGGTGAAATGGAGTACAACGGATGGAATGGAGTACAACGGGTGGAATGGAGTACAACGGATGGAATGGAGTACAACGGGTGGAATGGAGTACAACGGTTGGAATGGAGATGGAATGGAGTACAACGGGTGGAATGGAGTACAACGGATGGAATGGAGTACAACGGATGGAATGGAGATGGAATGGAGTACAACGGATGGAATGGAGTACAACGAGTGGAATGGAGATGGAATGGAGTACAACGGATGGAATGGAGTACAACGGAAGGAATGGAGTACAACGGGTGGAATGGAGTACAACGGAAGGAATGGAGTACAACGGATGGAATGGAGTACAACGGATGGAATGGAGTACAACGGATGGAATGGAGTACAACGGGTGGAATGGAGTACAACGGGTGGAATGGAGTACAACGGAAGGAATGGAGTACAACGGATGGAATGGAGTACAACGGGTGGAATGGAGATGGAATGGAGTACAACGGATGGAATGGAGTACAACGGGTGGAATGGAGTACAACGGATGGAATGGAGTACAACGGATGGAATGGAGATGCAATGAAGTACAACGGGTGGAATGTAGATGGAATGGAGTACAACGGATGGAATGGAGTACAACGGATGGAATGGAGTACAACGGGTGGAATGGAGTACAACGGGTGGAATGGAGATGGAATGGAGTACAACGGATGGAATGGAGTACAACGGATGGAATGGAGATGGAATGGAGTACAACGGGTGAAATGGAGTACAACGGATGGAATGGAGTACAACGGATGGAATGGAGTACAACGGGTGGAATGGAGTACAACGGATGGAATGGAGTACAACGGGTGGAATGGAGTACAACGGTTGGAATGGAGATGGAATGGAGTACAACGGGTGGAAATGGAGTACAACGGATGGAATGGAGTACAACGGATGGAATGGAGATGGAATGGAGTACAACGGGTGGAATGGAGTACAACGGATGGAATGGAGTACAACGGGTGGAATGGAGTACAACGGATGGAATGGAGATGGAATGGAGTACAACGGATGGAATGGAGTACAAACGGATGGAATGGAGATGGAATGGAGTACAACGGATGGAATGGAGTACAACGGATGGAATGGAGTACAACGGGTGGAATGGAGATGGAATGGAGTACAACGGATGGAATGGAGTACAACGGATGGAATGGAGTACAACGGGTGGAATGGAGTACAACGGGTGGAATGGAGTACAACGGGTGGAATGGAGATGGAATGGAGTACAACGGATGGAATGGAGATGGAATGGAGTACAACGGATGGAATGGAGTACAACGAGTGGAATGGAGATGGAATGGAGTACAACGGATGGAATGGAGTACAACGGAAGGAATGGAGTACAACGGATGGAATGGAGTACAACGGATGGAATGGAGTACAACGGATGGAATGGAGTACAACGGGTGGAATGGAGTACAACGGGTGGAATGGAGTACAACGGAAGGAATGGAGTACAACGGATGGAATGGAGTACAACGGGTGGAATGGAGATGGAATGGAGTACAACGGATGGAATGGAGTACAACGGGTGGAATGGAGTACAACGGATGGAATGGAGTACAACGGATGGAATGGAGATGCAATGAAGTACAACGGGTGGAATGTAGATGGAATGGAGTACAACGGATGGAATGGAGTACAACGGATGGAATGGAGTACAACGGGTGGAATGGAGTACAACGGGTGGAATGGAGATGGAATGGAGTACAACGGATGGAATGGAGTACAACGGATGGAATGGAGATGGAATGGAGTACAACGGGTGAAATGGAGTACAACGGATGGAATGGAGTACAACGGATGGAATGGAGTACAACGGGTGGAATGGAGTACAACGGATGGAATGGAGTACAACGGGTGGAATGGAGTACAACGGTTGGAATGGAGATGGAATGGAGTACAACGGGTGGAATGGAGTACAACGGATGGAATGGAGTACAACGGATGGAATGGAGATGGAATGGAGTACAACGGGTGGAATGGAGTACAACGGATGGAATGGAGTACAACGGATGGAATGGAGTACAACGGGTGGAATGGAGTACAACGGATGGAATGGAGATGGAATGGAGTACAACGGATGGAATGGAGTACAACGGATGGAATGGAGATGGAATGGAGTACAACGGATGGAATGGAGTACAACGGATGGAATGGAGTACAACGGGTGGAATGGAGATGGAATGGAGTACAACGGGTGAAATGGAGTACAACGGATGGAATGGAGATGGAATGGAGTACAACGGGTGGAATGGAGTACAACGGATGGAATGGAGTACAACGGATGGAATGGAGTACAACGGGTGGAATGGAGTACAACGGGTGGAATGGAGATGGAATGGAGTACAACGGGTGGAATGGAGTACAACGGGTGGAATGGAGTACAACGGGTGGAATGGAGTACAACGGATGGAATGG
The DNA here is from genome assembly GCF_002021735.2 of Oncorhynchus kisutch. NCBI lineage: Eukaryota > Metazoa > Chordata > Actinopteri > Salmoniformes > Salmonidae > Oncorhynchus > Oncorhynchus kisutch. Next base: position 3,756,311 of record NC_034196.2, read on the forward strand.
AGTACAACGGATGGAATGGAGATGGAATGGAGTACAACGGTGGAATGGAGTACAACGGGTGAATGGAGTACAACGGATGGAATGGAGTACAACGGATGGAATGGAGATGGAATGGAGTACAACGGGTGGAATGGAGTACAACGGGTGGAATGGAGTACAATGGGTGGAATGGAGTACAACGGATGGAATGGAGTACAACGGAAGGAATGGAGTACAACGGATGGAATGGAGTACAACGGGTGGAATGGAGTACAACGGGTGGAATGGAATACAACGGGTGGAATGGAGTACAACGGATGGAATGGAGTACAACGGAAGGAATGGAGTACAACGGGTGGAATGGAGTACAACGGAAGGAATGGAGTACAACGGATGGAATGGAGTACAACGGAAGGAATGGAGTACAACCGAAGGAATGGAGTACAACGGGTGGAATGGAGATGGAATGGAGTACAACGGATGGAATGGAGATGGAATGGAGTACAACGGATGGAATGGAGTACAACGGGTGGAATGGAGTACAACGGGTGGAATGGAATGGAGTACAACGGGTGGAATGGAGATGGAATGGAGTACAACGGATTGGAATGGAGATGGAATGGAGTACAACGGATGGAATGGAGATGGAATGGAGTACAACGGATGGAATGGAGATGGAATGGAGTACAACGGATGGAATGGAGTACAACGAGTGGAATGGAGATGGAATGGAGTACAAAGGATGGAATGGAGTACAACGGAAGGAATGGAGTACAACGGGTGGAATGGAGTACAACGGAAGGAATGGAGTACAACGGATGGAATGGAGTACAACGGATGGAATGGAGTACAACGGATGGAATGGAGTACAACGGGTGGAATGGAGTACAAAGGGTGGAATGGAGTACAACGGAAGGAATGGAGTACAACGGATGGAATGGAGTACAACGGGTGTAATGGAGATGGAATGGAGTACAACGGATGGAATGGAGTACAACGGGTGGAATGGAGTACAACGGATGGAATGGAGTACAACGGATGGAATGGAGATGGAATGAAGTACAACGGGTGGAATGTAGATGGAATGGAGTACAACGGATGGAATGGAGTACAACGGGTGGAATGGAGATGGAATGGAGTACAACGGATGGAATGGAGTACAACGGATGGAATGGAGATGGAATGGAGTACAACGGGTGAAATGGAGTACAACGGATGGAATGGAGTACAACGGATGGAATGGAGTACAACGGGTGGAATGGAGTACAACGGATGGAATGGAGTACAACGGGTGGAATGGAGTACAACGGTTGGAATGGAGATGGAATGGAGTACAACGGGTGGAATGGAGTACAACGGATGGAATGGAGTACAACGGACGGAATGGAGTACAACGGACGGAATGGAGATGGAATGGAGTACAACGGGTGGAATGGAGTACAACGGATGGAATGGAGTACAACGGATGGAATGGAGTACAACGGGTGGAATGGAGTACAACGGATGGAATGGAGATGGAATGGAGTACAACGGATGGAATGGAGTACAACGGATGGAATGGAGATGGAATGGAGTACAACGGATGGAATGGAGTACAACGGATGGAATGGAGTACAACGGGTGGAATGGAGATGGAATGGAGTACAACGGATGGAATGGAGTACAACGGGTGAAATGGAGTACAACGGATGGAATGGAGATGGAATGGAGTACAACGGGTGGAATGGAGTACAACGGATGGAATGGAGTACAACGGATGGAATGGAGTACAACGGGTGGAATGGAGTACAACGGGTGGAATGGAGATGGAATGGAGTACAACGGGTGGAATGGAGTACAACGGGTGGAATGGAGTACAACGGATGGAATGGAGTACAACGGATGGAATGGAGATGGAATGGAGTACAACGGGTGGAATGGAGTACAACGGGTGGAATGGAGTACAACGGATGGAATGGAGTACAACGGATGGAATGGAGATGGAATGGAGTACAAACGGGTGGAATGGAGTACAACGGGTGGAATGGAGTAACAACGGGTGGAATGGAGTACAACGGATGGAATGGAGTACAACGGATGGAATGGAGATGGAATGGAGTACAACGGGTGGAATGGAGTACAACGGGTGGAATGGAGATGGAATGGAGTACAACGGATGGAATGGAGATGGAATGGAGTACAACGGATGGAATGGAGTACAACGGATGGAATGGAGTACAACGGGTGAAATGGAGTACAAACGGATGGAATGGAGATGGAATGGAGTACAACGGGTGGAATGGAGTACAAACGGATGGAATGGAGTACAACGGATGGAATGGAGTACAACGGATGGAATGGAGTACAACGGGTGGAATGGAGATGGAATGGAGTAACAACGGGTGGAATGGAGTACAACGGGTGGAATGGAGTACAAACGGATGGAATGGAGTACAACGGATGGAATGGAGATGGAATGGAGTACAACGGGTGGAATGGAGTACAAACAGGTGGAATGGAGTACAACGGATGGAATGGAGTACAACGGATGGAATGGAGATGGAATGGAGTACAACGGGTGGAATGGAGTACAACGGGTGGAATGGAGTACAACGGGTGGAATGGAGTACAACGGATGGAATGGAGTACAATGGATGGAATGGAGATGGAATGGAGTACAACGGGTGGAATGGAGTACAACGGGTGGAATGGAGTACAACGGATGGAATGGAGTACAACGGATGGAATGGAGTACAACGGGTGGAATGGAGTACAACGGGTGGAATGGAGTACAACGGGTGGAATGGAGTACAACGGGTGGAATGGAGTACAACGGGTGGAATGGAGTACAACGGGTGGAATGGAGTACAACGGATGGAATGGAGTACAACGGATGGAATGGAGATGGAATGGAGTACAACGGGTGGAATGGAGTACAACGGGTGGAATGGAGTACAACGGATGGAATGGAGTACAACGGATGGAATGGAGATGGAATGGAGTACAACGGGTGGAATGGAGTACAACGGGTGGAATGGAGTACAACGGGTGGAATGGAGTACAACGGGTGGAATGGAGTACAACGGATGGAATGGAGATGGAATGGAGTACAACGGGTGGAATGGAGTACAACGGGTGGAATGGAGTACAACGGGTGGAATGGAGTACAACGGATGGAATGGAGTACAACGGGTGGAATGGAGTACAACGGGTGGAATGGAGTACAACGGGTGGAATGGAGTACAACGGGTGGAATGGAGTACAACGGGTGGAATGGAGTACAACGGATGAATGGAGTACAACGGGTGGAATGGAGTACAACGGGTGGAATGGAGTACAACGGGTGGAATGGAATACAACGGGTGGAATGGAGATGGAATGGAGTACAACGGGTGGAATGGAGTACAACGGGTGGAATGGAGTACAACGGGTGGAATGGAGTACAACGGGTGGAATGGAGTACAACGGGTGGAATGGAGTACAAACGGATGGAATGGAGTACAACGGGTGGAATGGGCAAAGAAGCAGCCTCCACTGTTGTACACCTATTGTGGCTGAGTGCTGCTGAGTTCCAGGCTGAGCTCCTCAAGGTGAAGCAGAACTGTGCTTCACTACTAAATGAGTCAAAGCCAAAAACAACAATCTCCCTTTAAAACGGATCCCAGCATCAGACAGGGACAACCCTCATTCATAACAACATAGGATGAAGGACGGAGAAAGAGAAGGGGGAGAGAGAGAGAGGAAAAGAGAGAAAGAAACAACACAGGGAAAGGAAAAGAGAAGAATGAAGACAGGGAAATAGAGAAGTGTGTGTGCGTGTGTGTGTGTGTGTGTGTGTGTGTGTGTGTGTGTGTGTGTGTGTGTGTGTGCGAGAGAGCATCACTTGGAGCAGTTAGTCCTCCTCCTTCACAGAGGGTACAGCACGGTCACTTCCTGCTGATGACAGCTGACCACAAAATATTGGCCTTTGTTTCAATCGCTCGAGATCAAAGGGCTTCCCAGAACCATCGATCACTACGGCTGAACACGAGGCTGGAGAAAGAGCGCCCGACTCAGGTTTCAGATGGAGAAAGAGAGAGAGAGATGGAGAGAGAGAGAGAGAGAGAGAGAGAGAGCGCCCGACTCAGGTTTCAGATGGAGAAAGAGAAAGAGAGACAGAGGGAATGAGAGAGAGAGCGCGAGAGAGAGAGAGAGAGAGAGAGCGCGAGAGAGAGAGAGAGAGAGCGTGAGAGAGAGGGAACGAGAGAGAGAGAGAGAGAAAGAGAGACAGAGAGGGAACGAGAGAGAGAGCGCGAGAAAGAGAGACAGAGAGGGAACGAGAGAGAGAGAGAGCGAGAGAGAGCGCGCGAGAGAGAGAGCGAGAGAGAGAGAGCGCGCGCGCGAGAGAGAGAGAGAGAGAGAGAGAGAGAGAGAGAGAGAGAGAGAGAGAGAGAGAGAGGAGAGAGAGAGAGAGAGAGAGAGAGAGAGAGAGAGAGAGAGAGAGAGAGAGAGAGAGAGAGAGAGAGAGAGAGAGAGAGAGAGAGAGAGAGACGTGTTCATTTCACAGTGCGTTGCCGTCAGCCCAGTGTGGTTCATACAGAGGAGAACCCTAACCCACCCAGCCAGCAGTGTGTGGGAAGCCGGTCATGTTGACCACGATGAGCTGAGGGGGTTTCATGGACATCTGACCAACTGGTTCAGGGGGAATTAGCCATCTGTCGTGTGCACCACGATATGATCCAGAGCTCCTGAAAAACAAAGGACCAGAATAAAACACGAGTCGAATATACTTCAATGATAAATGTAATTGATTTCCCAGAGGGGAAATTGGATGTCACCAGCATGTAACACAAGACATGCCCAAGTATATGACCAAAACAACTTAACCATTATCTAGGCCCGCCTAAACCCTCATCACCAAAAACAGCATTGAGTACACGATCCAAACCAACCTCCCCACAATTCAATTGGCAGAGTGTAAGCTGAGGCTTATGGTTGGCGTGAGGAACTGAGAAACAGCTTCTATCTTCACCCAATACCCTGCCCTGAACTTTAGTCACTGTTGCTAGCCAGCTACCACCCAGTACTCTACCCTGAACCTTAGACACTGCTAACTTATGTACATAGTCATTGAACACTGGTCACTTTAATCATGTTTATATACCATTTCACTCACTTTATAAGTACACTGAGTGCACAAAACATTAGGAACACCTGCTCTTTCCATGACATAGACTGATCAGGTGAATCCAGGTGAAAGCTGTGATCCCTTATTGATGTCACTTGTTAAATCCACTTCAATCAGTGTAGATGAAGGGGAGGAGACAGATTAAAGAAGGACTTGTAAGCCTTGAGACATGGATTGTGTATGTGTGCCATTCAGAGGGTGAATGGGCAAGACAAAATATTTAAGTGTCTTTGAACGGGGTATGGTAGTAGGAGCCAGGCGCACCGGTGTGAGTGTGTCAAGAACAGCAACACTGCTGGGTTTTTCACGCTCAACAGTTTCCCGTGTGTATCAAGAATGGTTCACCACCCAAAGAACATCCAGCAAACTTGACACAACTGTTGGAAGCATTGGAGTCAACATGGACCAGCATCCCTGTGGAACGCTTTCAACACCTTGAAGAGTCCATGCTACGACAAATTGAGGGCAAACGGGGGTGGAACTTAATATTAGGAAAGTAATCCTAATATTTTGTACACTCACTGTATATACTCTTTTCTAGACATGGCTCATCCTACAGTACTCCTATTTTGTATATATTTATATTTATATATTATATGTCCAGTTGAAGTCGGAAGTTTACATACACTTAGGTTGGAGTCATTAAAACTTGTTTTTCAACCACTCCACACATTTCTTGTTAACAAACTATAGTTTTGGCAATTCGGTTAGGACATCTACTTTGTGCATGACAAAAGTAATTTTTCCAACAATTGTTTACAGACAGATTATTTCACTTCACTTCACAATTCCAGTGGGTCAAAAGTTTACATACACTAAGTTGACTGTGTCTTTAATAAACAGCTTGGAAAAGTCCAGAAAACTATGTCATGGCTTTAAAAGCTTCTGATAGGCTAATTGACATCATTTGAGTCAATTGGAGGTGTACCTGTGGATGTATTTCAAGGCCTACCTTCCAACTCATTGCCTCTTTGCTTGACATCATGGGAAAATCAAAAGAAATCAGCCAAGACCTCAGAAAACAAATGGTACACCTCCACAAGTCTGGTTCATCCCTGGGAACAATTTCCAAACACCTGAAGGTACCACGTTCATCTGTACAAACAATAGTACGCAAGTATAAACACCATGGGACCACGCAGCCGTCATACCGCTCAGGAAGGAGACGCATGCTGTATCCTAGAGATGAACGTACTTTGGTGCGAAAAGCGCAAATCAAACCCAGAACAACAGCAAAGGACATTGTGAAGGTGCTGGAGGAAACAGGAAGAAAAGAATGTATATCCACAGTAAAATGAGTCCCATATTGACATAACCTGAAAGGACGGATGCACTTCACAAAATGGCATGAGGAAGAACAATTATGTGGATATATTGATGCAACATCTCAAGACAGTCGGGAAGTTAAAGCTTGGTCACAAATGGGTCTTCCAAATGGACAATGACCCCAAGCATACTTCCAAAGTTGTGGCAAAATGGCTTAAGGGCAACAAAGTCAAGGTGTTGGAGTGGCCATCACAAAGCCCTGACCTCAATCCTATAGAAAACGTGGGCAGAACTGAAAACCTGTGTGCGAGCAAGGAGGCCTACAAACCTGACTCAGTTACAGCAGCTCTGTCAGGAGGAATGGGCCAAAATTCACCCATCTTATTGTGGGAAATTTGTGGAAGGCTACCTGAAATGTTTGACCCAAGTTTAACAATTTAAAGGAAATGCTACCAAATACTAATTGAGTGTATAAGAACTTCTGACCCACTTGGAATGTGATGAAAGAAATAAAAGCTGAAATAAATAATTCTCTCTACTATTATTCTCTACTATTAAAACGTTCTGCCCCTGAACAGGCAGTTAACCCACTGTTCCTAGGCCGTCATTGAAAATAAGAATTTGTTCTTAACTGACTTGCCTAGTTAAATCAAGATAAAATACATTTAAAAAACATTATCTCCTCTCTCTCACCCCCTAACACTGCAGACTGCAGAACCAGAGCTACTCTCCGACATGAGTCAACTTTCCTCGTCTGGTTTACCTCAGACGCCGCTGTTTCCTCCCCCTCTGTCCTCTGCCTTACCTCACCAACTCAATGGTGGGTGGGTTCAAGATTATTCTACCACTTGTTTTGTGTAGGAGAGGGACTACCGCCATTCTGGGTACCTATACTTGTGCTTTAGAAAGTAAAACAGTAAGTTTATACAAGCTATTGCTTGCTTCATTCTAATTTCCTGGTGCAAAGACAGGTCCTTAACAGATTTGGACGCATTCAACACCAACGACCAAAACTTAACTGTAACTTAGCTTTTGTGGCGCGATAGGTAACAATGCTTCGTGGGAGGCAGTTATTGACATGTTCAGAGGGTCCCTAGTTCGAGCCCGGGTTGGGGCAAGGAGAGGGACCCAGCTATTGGGAACAGTGAGTGCATGCCACGACAGAGCTAGTCTGGTCTGAGATGTTGTCTGGTAGGAAAGACTTCCTGTAAGCCCTGTCTGTGACTCTGGGCCCTTACTTCAACCCAAGTACTCAGTGCCTGTATGTATTACCTGAAAGTAATAGGAATGTGTGATAATATACAGTACTTTAAATCAACTTGATTTTATACTCCGTGTCAGCCTAACTAAGAGCCAGCCTGTGCTACCTGGGCCATTGCCTCTTCCCCAGGCTAATTGCTAGAGCCGGCAGGTGGACGAGAGAGACTACCTGGGCCTCTATGGACGTGTGCCTGGCTGCCTGCTCTGCACATCTGCTTACACTTCCAGAGGGCACACAGGAATTTCCTAAACGGCATGAGGAGGGATGTGGATCGACCGGGAAGCCATTAGCCAAATGGGCTCTTCCTGGTCAGGGCACAGGCAGCTGACCCACAATGGCGAAAGGTAGACAAGTAGTCAACAATATAGGCTTCTCAAAAAACTAAACGTACAAATCAAATCAAATGTATTTATAAAGCCCTTCGTACATCAGCTGATATCTCAAAGTGCTGTACAGAAACCCAGCCTAAAACCCCAAACAGCAAGCAATGCAGGTGTAGAAGCACGGTGGCTAGGAAAAACTCCCTAGAAAGGCCAAAACCTTGCTTAAATTCACACAGGACACCGGATAAGACATAAGACAGGAGAAGTACTCCAGATATAACAAACTGACCCTAGCCCCCCGACACATAAACTACTGCAGCATAAATACTGGGTCGTGTTCAGTAGGGCACACCGTAGAAAAACATTTTGCAACAGAATACAAACATGTATTATCATAGGAAAACATTCAGGTAGTAGCTAACCCCCTGTTTCAAAACATTTTCTCCCTAGTACTGAACACGACCCTGGCTTCCTCATGATAAAGTCCTATCAGAAAGCAGACTTTGAGTTGGTTCTTGTGTGACTTTATACTGGGGATGTTTAGCGGGTGGGTGCCCTAGACTGGAGGGTGTCTTGGGAACATGAGGATGACATGACATTAACTAATCGTTTTGAACTATGGAAGCCTGTGCAAACCCATTTCTGGGTGACTGGGGTCCTGATCTGTTATATAAATGGCTTTCCTTTCACAGTGTATTAATCTGAGCCAGTATACACAGAGCTGTCCAGCGAGGACTGGACGTTAGCCCAGCGTTCCCATGGAAAAGAGTCTTCTTCTAGCAGAGGAACTGACAGAGTGGCAGGCTATAATATGTGTGTGCGGTTGTATTTTTTGAGAACTAACAGCTGACTGAAGACGGGACGTTTGGGCTGAGGTTGAGTCCGTTTCTGCAATAACAGGGACTATTAACAATGGGATGAAACTTTGTTGCCCCTTGCTGACATAAGCAACGTGTTAAATCAAACGATGAATAGGATGGAACTAGTCTAGTCTCTTTAGCTAACATTCCACTCCTGGTCATTGTCAAAGAGACTGACCTTTCAGAAATCTCAATGTTCAAAATGCAGCTGGATTTACGGCGGATTTGCTCATTGGTTGTTGGAAATAACATTCATATTTGACATGACACCACGTGGAGCCTCCAAAATAGAATTACAATTTAAGTCAAAAACAAACATGTAGCTGTTAGCTAGCGTAAAACAAAGCTAAGACGTTTTTTTTGGTTGGAATTGCAGTAGCTATGCATTTACCGTAAAACTCAAATTAATTGCCCCGGGTGCTTATTTTGCTTCAATCGCGGAACACAAACCGTTGTTTTTTAGAGACAGGCTTCTATTTGAGCCAGGCGTCTATTTACCTTAATGCGCACAGCTTTTGCTCAATAAAATGTTGTAAAGACTACCAGACTGTTTATTGTGACCAGTATAAACATTACAATACAAATCCATCATTTCTTGCACAAGCTCGATGAAGTTCACTTGTAAAACAATGAATTTAGATCTGGCAATGTGTGCCGATGCCTGGCTATTAAAAGAGACAGGCGGCTATTTGAGAATGCCATTCATTTAAGTTTACGGTAGTTTGAGAATTTAGAAGTGAGCTACCAACTATTCACATACTGTTTCGCCTGGACAAACAAAAAGAAAAGTAGAAAACTCATCTTTACACGTGTACTTTTCTGGAGCGTAGTTTTGAAGTTGACTAAAACAAGCAGACAACAAGAAAATTGTGTCTGAAAATGATCAAGTTTTCGCTGTGAGCCAACGGGGTACCCAAGGTAACCATGGGTTGTTTTCCCCGCCGGCGGGCGGGACCGCAATGTACTATTTCATACCGAACTGGGACTATGGGTACACTCGTAATGGCCGCCAGTCCAACCATTATGCCATCATTGACTTGAATGGCCCATTGTATTCATTATATTTCTATGGCAGAACATGCAGTCAGGACCGGATGAAAAGAGAAAATGTGTGCAACAATTTTTATATATATATATACAGTGGGGAGAACAACTATTAGATACACTGCCGATTTTGCGTGTTTTCCTACTTACAAAGCATGTAGAGGTCTGTCATTTTTATCATAGGTACACTTCAACTGAGAGAGACGGAATCTAAAACCAAAATCCAGAAAATCACATTGTATGATTTTTAAGTAATTCATTTGCATTTTATTGCATGACATAAGTATTTCATCACCTACCAACCAGTAAGAATTCCGGCTCTCACAGACCTGTTAGTTTTTCTTTAAGAAGCCCCCCTGTTCTCCACTCATTACCTGTATTAACTGCACCTGTTTGAACTCGTTACCTGTATAAAAGACACCTGTCCAGACACTCAATCAAACAGACTCCAACCTCTCACAATGGCCAAGACCAGAGAGCTGTGTAAGGACATCAGGGGTAAAATTGTAGACCTGCACAAGGCTGGGATGGGCTACCGGACAATAGGCAAGCAGCTTGGTGAGAAGGCAACAACTGTTGGCGCAATTATTAGAAAATGGAAGAAGTTCAAGCTGACGGTCAATCACCCTCGGTCTGGGGCTCCATGCAAGATCTCACCTCGTGGGGCATCAATGATCATGAGGAAGGTGAGGGATCAGCCCAGAACTACACGGCAGGACCTGGTCAATGACCTGAAGAGAGCTGGGACCACAGTCTCAAAGAAAACCATTAGTAACACACTACGCCGTCATGGATTAAAATCCTGCAGCGCACGCAAGGTCCCCCTGCTCAAGCCAGCGCATGTTCAGGCCCGTCTGAAGTTTGCCAATGACCATCTGGGTGATCCAGAGGAGGAATGGGAGAAGGTCATGTGGTCTGATGAGACAAAAATAGAGCTTTTTGGTCTAAACTCCACTCGCCGTGTTTGGGGGAAGAAGGATGAGTACAATCCCAAGAACACCATCCCAACCGTGAAGCATGGAGGTGGAAACATCATTCTTAGGGGATGCTTTTCTGCAAAGGGGACAGGACGACTGCACCGTATTGAGGGGAGGATTGATCGGGCCATAATCTTGGCCAACAACCTCCTTCCCTCAGTAAGAGCATTGAAGATGGGTCGTGGCTGGGTCTTCCAGCATGACAATGACCCGAGACACACAGCCAGGGCAACTAAGGAGTGGCTCCGTAAGAAGCATCTCAAGGTCCTGGAGTGGCCTAGCCACCAGAACCCAATAGAAAATCTTTGGAGGGAGCTGAAAGTCCATATTGCCCAGCGACAGCCCCGAAACCTGAAGGATTTGGAGAAGGTCTGTATGGAGGAGGGCTAAAATCCCTGCTGCAGTGTGTGCAAAACTGGTCAAGAACTACAGGAAACGTATGATCTCTGTAATTGCAAACAAAGGTTTCTGTACCAAATATTAACTTCTGCTTTTCTGATGTATCAAATACTTATGTCATGCAATAAAATGAAAATTAATTACTTAAAAATCATACAATATGATTTTCTGGATTTTTAGATTAGATTCCGTCTCTCACAGTTGAAGTGTACCTATGATAAAAAATTACAGACCTCTACATGCTTTGTAAGTAGGAAAACCTGCAAAATCGGCAGTGTCTCAAATACTTGTTCTCCCCACTGTATACGTGTGTGTGTGTGTGTGTGTATATATATATATATATAATATATATACAGTTGAAGTCGGACGTTTACATACACCTTAGCCAAATACATTTAAACTCAGTTTTTCAATTCCTGACATTTAATCCTACAAAAAATTCTCTGTCTTAGGTCAGTTAGGATCAACACTTTATTTTAGAATGTGACTAGAATGTGACTATTTTAGAATGTGAATTTCAGAATAATAGCAGACAGAATTATTTATTTCAGCTTTTATTTCTTTCATCACATTCCCAGTGGGTCAGAAGTTTACATACACTCAATTAGTATTTGGTAGCATTGCCTTTAAATTGTTTAACTTGGGTCAAATGTTTCGGGTAGCCCTCCACAAGCTTCCCACAATAAGATGGGTGAATTTTGGCCCATTCCTCCTGACAGAGCTGCTGTAACTGAGTCAGGTTTGTAGGCCTCCTTGCTCGCACACAGGTTTTCAGTTCTGCCCACGTTTTCTATAGGATTGAGGTCAGGGCTTTGTGATGGCCACTCCAACACCTTGACTTTGTTGCCCTTAAGCCATTTTGCCACAACTTTGGAAGTATGCTTGGGGTCATTGTCCATTTGGAAGACCCATTTGTGACCAAGCTTTAACTTCCCGACTGTCTTGAGATGTTGCTTCAATATATCCACATAATTGTTCTTCCTCATGTTGCCATCTATTTTGTGAAGTGCACGAGTCCATCTTGCAGCAAAGCACCCCCACAACATGATGCTGCCACCCCTGTGCACAAAGTAGCTGTCCTCACCGACTAGCCAAAACTAGTTTGTTAACAAGAACTTTGTGGAGTGGTTGAAAAACGAGTTTCAATGACTCCAACCTAGGTGTATGTAAACTTGCGACTTCAACTGTATATACAGTGCATTTGGAAAGTATTCAGACCCCATGATTTTCCCCCACTTTGTTTTACGTTAGAGGCTTATTCTAAAATTATTTAAATTGTTTTTCCCCCCTCATCATTCTACACACAATACCCCATAATGACAAACAAAAAAAGTTTTGGGGAATTATCACAATTACATAAGTATTCAGACCCTCTACTTAGTACTTTGTTGAAGCACATTTGGCAGATATTACAGCCTTGAGTCTTTTAGGATATGATGCTACAAGCTTGGCACACCTGTATTTGGGGAATTTCTCAAGGACATTTAAAGACTTGTCCCGAAGGGTCATTGTCCTGTTGAAAGAAGAAACTTCACCCCAGTCTGAGGTCCTGAGCGCTCTGGTGCAGGTTCAAGGATCTCTCTGTACTTTGCTCCGTTCATCTTTCCCTTGATCCTGACTCGTCTCCCAGTCCCTGGCGCTGAAAAACATCCCCACAGCATTTTGCTGCCACCACTATGCTTCACCGTAGGGATGGTGCCTGGTTTCCTCCAGATGTGATGCTTGGCATACAGGCAAAAGAGTTCAATCTTGATTTCATCAGACCAGAGAATCATCATGGTATGAGAGCCTTTAGGTGCCTTTTGGCAAACTCCAAGCGGGCTGTCATGTGGAGAGGAGTGGCTTCCGTCTGGCCACTCTACCATAAAGGCCTGATTGGTGGAGTGCTGCAGAGATGGTTGTCCTTCTGAAAGGGTCTCCCATCTCCAGAGGAACTCTGGAGCTCTGTCAGAGTGACCATCGGGTTCTTGGTCATCTCCCTGACCTGGGCCCTTCTCCCCCGGTTGCTCAGTTTGGCCGGGCGGCCAGCTCCCTGACCTGGGCCCTTCTCCCCCGGTTGCTCAGTTTGGCTGAGTGGCCAGCTCTAGGAAGAGTCTTGGTGTTTCCAAACTTCTTCCATTTAAGAATGATGGAGGCCACTGTGTTCTTGGGGACCTTCAATGTTGCATAAATATTTTGGTACCCTTCCCCAGATCTGTGCTTCGACACAAACCTGTCTCGGAGCTCTACAGACAAATCCTTTGACCTCATGGCTTGTTTTTTTGCTCTGACATGCACTGTCAACTGTGGGACCTTATATAAACAAGTGTGTGCCTTTCCTCCAATCAGTTGTAGAAACATCTCAACTCAACTTGAGAAACACCTCCGATGGCATCGGCTTCATCAATAAGTGCATTGATAACGTCGTCCCTACAGAGACCGTATGTACATACCCCAACCAGAAGCCATGGATTACAGGCAACATCCGCACTGAGCTAAAGGCTAGAGCTTCTGCTTTCAAGGAGCGGGGACTCTAACCCGGAGGCTTATAAGAAATCCCGCTATGCCCTCCGACGAACAACCAAACAGGCAAAGCGTCAATACAGGACTAAGATCGAATTGTACTACATCGACTCTGATGCTTGTCGGATGTGGTAGGGTTTGCAAACCATTACAGACTACAAAGGGAAGCACAGCCAATAGCTGCCCAGTGACACAAGCCTACCATATGAGCTAAACTACTTCTATGCTCGCTTCGAGGCAAATAACACTGAAGCATGCATGAGAGCACCAGCTGTTCCTGGAAGACTGTGGGATCACGCTCTCCGCAGCCGATGTGAGTAAGACCTTTAAACAGGTCAACATTCACAAGGCCGCCGGGCCAGACGGATTACCAGGACGTGAACTGCGAGCATACGCTGACCAGCTAGCAAGTGTCTTCACTGACATTTTCAACCTCTCCCTGTCCGAGTCTGTAATACCAACATGTTTTAAGCAGACTACCATAGTGCTTGTGCCCAAGAACACTAAGGTAACCTGCCTAAACGACTACCGTCCCATAGCAATCTCTATTGCACTCCACACTGCCCTTTCCCACTTGGACAAAAGGAACACCTGTGTGAGAATGCTATTCATTGACTACAGCTCAGCGTTCAAAACCATAGTGCCCTCAAAGCTCATCAATAAGCTAAGGACCCTGGGACTAAACACCTCCCTCTGCAACTGGATCCTGGACTTCCTAGAAGGTCGCCCCCCGGTGGTAAGGGTAGGTAAACAACATATCCGCCACGTTGATCCTCAACTGAGGGGCCAATCAGGGGTGCATGTTCAGTCCCCTCCTATAGTCCCTCTTCACCCATGACTGCACGGCCAGGCAAGACTCCAACACCATCATTAAGTTTGCCGATTGCACAACATTGGTAGGCCTGATCACTGACAGCGACGAGACAGCCTATAGGGAGGAGGTCAGAGACCTGGTCTTGTGGTGCCAGGACAACAACATCTCCCTCAATGTGATCAAGACAAAGGAGATGATTGTTAACTAACTGAAAAAGAGGACCAAGCACGCCCTCATTCTCATCAACGAGGATGCAGTGGAGCACGTTGAGAGCTTCAAGTTCCTTGGTGTCCACATCACCAACAAACTAACATGGTCCAAGCACACCAAGACAGTCGTGAAGAGGGCACGACAAAACCTATTCTCCCTCAGAAGACTGAAAATATTTGGCATGGGTCCTCAGATCCTCAAAAGGTTCTACAGCTTCACCATCGAGAGCATCCTGGCTGGTTGCATCACTGCCTGGTATGGCAACTGCTCAGCTTCTGACCGCAAGGCACTACAGAGGGTAGTGCGAATGGCCTAGTACATCACTGGTGCCAAGCTTCCTGCCATCCAGGACCTCTATACCAGGCGGTGTCCGAGGACGGCCCTAAAAATTGTCAATGACTCCAGCCACCCTAGTCATAGACTGTTCTCTCTGCTACCGCACGGCAAGCGATACCGGAGCACCAAGTCTAGGTCCAAGAGGCTTATAAACAGCTTCTACCCCCAAGCCATACCCCCAAGCCATATGACTCATGAACATCTAATCAATTGCATTGCCCCCCCCCTCCCCCTCTTTTACACCACTGCTACTCTCTGTTGTTACCATCGATGCATAGTCACTTTAATAACTACCTACATGTACATACTACCTCGACTAACCGGTGCCCTCGAACATTGACTCCCTACCGGTACCCCCCCTGTATATAGTCTCGCTGTTGTTATTTTACTGCTGCTATTTAATTGAATTTATTTCTTACTCTTATCCGTATTTTTTTAATCTTCACTGTTGGTTAGGGGCTCGTAAGTCAGCATTTCACTGTAAGGTCAGCTGTTGTATTTGGTGCATGTGACTAATAAAATGTTCTTTGATTTGATTTGATTTACTCTGCGTCTCACAAAGACATGGCGGTTGGAACCAACAATCTCAAATTTGGACTAATCAGACCAAAGGACAGATTTCCACCGATCTAATGTCCATTGCTTGTGTTTCTTGGTCCATGCAAGTCTCTTCTTCTTATTGGTGTCCTTTAATAGTGGTTTCTTTGCAGCAATTCAACCATGAAGGCCCGATTCACGCAGTCTCCTCTGAACAGTCCATGTTGAGATGTGTCTGTTACTTGAACTCTGTGAAGCATTTATTTGGGCTGCAATTTCTGAGGCTGGTAACTCTAATGAACTTATCTTCTGCAGCAGAGGTAACTCTGAGTCTTCCTTTCCTGTGGCAGTCCTCATGAGAGCCAGGTAACTCTAATGAACTTACCCTCTGCAGCCGAGGTAACTCTGGGTCTTCCTCTCCTGTGGCAGTCCTCATGAGAGCCAGGTAACTCTAATGAACTTATCCTCTGCAGCAGAGGTAACTCTGGGTCTTCCTTTCCTGTGGCAGTCCTCATGAGAGTCAGTTAACTCTAATGAACTTATCTTCTGCAGCAGAGGTAACTCTGGGTCTTCCTCTCCTGTGGCAGTCCTCATGAGAGCCAGGTAACTCTAATGAACTTATCCTCTGCAGCAGAGGTAACTCTGTCTTCCTCTCCTGTGGCAGTCCTCATGAGAGCCAGGTAACTCTAATGAACTTATCCTCTGCAGCAGAGGTAACTCTGTCTTCCTCTCCTGTGGCAGTCCTCATGAGAGCCAGGTAACTCTAATGAACTTATATTCTGCAGCAGAGGTAACTCTGGGTCTTCCTTTCCTATGGCAGTCCTCATGAGTGCCAGTTTCATCATAGCGCTTGATGGGTTTTGCGACGGTACTTGAAGAAACTTTCAAAGTTCTTGAAATGTTCTGCATTGTCTGACCTTCATGTCTTAATGATAGACTGTCATTTCTCTTCACTTATTTGTGCTGTTCTTGCCATAATATGGACTTGGTCATTAAACAAATCTTCTGTATACCTCCCCTACCTTGTCACAACACAATTGATTGGCTCAAACGCATTAAGAAGGAAAGAAATTCCACTATTTCACATTGAAGAAGGCACACCTGTTAAGTGAAATGCATCCTAGGTAACTGAAACTTCCGGAACCGCAGGTAGTCTAGTGGTAAGAGAGGTGGGCCAGTAACTGAAAGATTGCTGGATCGAATCCCCGAGCTGACAAGGTAAAAATCTGTCGTACTTCCCCTAAACAAGGCAGTTAACCCACTTTTCCCCGGTAGGCCGTCAATGACTGACTTGCCTAGTTAAATAAAGGTTTTTAAAAAACAACCTCATGAAGCTGGTTGAGAGAATGCCAAGAGTGTGCAGAGCTGTAATCAAGGCAAAGGGTGGCAACTTTGAAGAATTTAAAAAATATATTTTTGATTTGTTTAAGACTCTTTTAGTTACTACATGATTCCATATGTGTTATTTCATAGTTTTGATGTCTTTACTATTATACAATGTAGACAATAGTACAAATAAAGAAAAAGCCTGTAATTTCTGAATGGTACTGTATATATACAGTGCATTCTGAAAGTATTCAGACCCCTTCATCTCTTCCACATTGTGTTATGTTACAGCCATAAAAAAACTGAAATATAATGAAATATATGAGTAGGTGTGTCCAAACTTTTGACTGGTACTGTATGTTTACATTATTCTAACGGTTATTACAGAGACCGGTCATTTGGCTAGTCAATTATGGTCATTTTTAATTCCATGACCGATTCAGTCCTACCCAGACGACGGTTCACCACATTAATCCGCCCTCTACAACAGGCCTTCCTTCAGCTAAGGTGGCTTTCCTCTCCCCTTTACAACAAACACAACACATAACGAGACCCAGATGAGACTATTATCAAGCATACACATGAACAAAATGATCTCATGATTCCCCCATTCCAGCATATCTCCAGTCAAGATTCCCTGTCAGCTCTAAATCCTGCAGTTTCCATGGATTACTGTGCATCTGGACAGATGGGCACAGGGTGACGGAGGGAGAGGTGAGAGGAAGGGGAGAGGGTAAGGAGGGGGGAATGGAGGGAGAGGGGGGTGGGGATGAGCTTCCTCCCCTTCAGGCCCTCCCCTTTAGCCCTCTCAGGGTTGAACTGCCCCAAGGGGAGAGGGGGGACAGGGGAGGGGAAAGGCTGTGACCTGGATGTCAAGGTCAACAGGGGTCAAGGTAAAGGGCAGGGTTCACTCTCACCCCTCAGGGAGAAAGTAAACACATGGAGATGCACTTTTCCTCATCTTTTGACCAATAATGAAATGAGAACCAACAGGGGACTTGTTATGCTTACAAAGATGGACACAGCTCAAACTTCAGGCCAGTGGGGCTCTGCATCCCTTTTTGAGCAATCGGTGGCTGATATCCACATACAATGAAATAGAACTGAAAAGTATCCTCTCTGTAATCTCAGCACCCTGAACTGAGTGCAGTGGCCAGCTACTCAACAGCTACTCCTTTCCATTGAATCAGGGAGTGACCGAGAGTGAGAGCCCCTACCTTAGTCTATGGCCCCTATGTACCTGTAGAGGTTTTGATGCTCAGGTTGCGGCTGAAGTCCTCTCTCAGGGCGGTGAGGACGGCCGCCATCTCCTCACTCACTTCCTCCAGACTGATGATATCCTCCGCCAGCGAGGAGTTGATGTTCACTTTGGCCGCCTGGCCCTTCGCTGCCTTCGCTGAGGGGAAAAAGAAAAGCGGCGGCCTTCGCTACAAGAGAGACTTCAAAGGGGCAAGAACAGAAGGAGGATGGAGGAGAGGAAGGAGACCTGCATGCTGGTAGTCTAGTCTAGACAATCAGAGTTATTACAAATAAAACCAAAATGAGAAAACACAGTGAAGTGGGGTTTTCTTCAACCTTCTCAAAAAGACAAAAAAAAAGCTCGTGAACGAAACGACCACCACTTCAGTACACAAGCAGAACAGAGGACAGATGGATGGAGTCTTGATTCCTACCCCTATATTTCCTGAGCCTTTGAGGGTTTTTTGAGGGCAACACTAGACCAAATCAAATAGGTACAAAGCAGTTGAGAGGCAATCGGCTCTCCGCTCACCTTTACTCATCTTGGTGGCATACAGGAGAACGCAGGTGGTGGCAGTGGGGGCGATATCTCGATGACATGTATTTGGGAACAGCAGTGGGACTCTGGAGCTGACCGCCAGCTGACAGGAAGACCTCAACAAAGGGACCAGGCATCGGCACAAAGCCAGCCACAGTAGGCCCAGCTGACTCGATGCCATCGCTGTCACACACAGACACACAAATGACAGAGATACAGAGAAGCGTAACAAAAACATTCCTTGAGACTTATGCAGACATTATTACAGTCTGATCTTATGATAACACACAAGCATAGTCACGCAAAATAACAAATACTGAAGTACTGAAATAAAATACCAACATCTATCTAATTTTCCTTTCATATTAGTGTAGTGATATTACAGTGCCATGGATGGCAAGCTGTAATAATAGCCAGCAGGGGGCGATACTTATGTCTAGCTACATACTGTATGTTGGTGCCTCAAGTGTTCAGCACACCACTGCTGCTAAATCATGTACGTCACTGCAAAAATGTTATATACAATTTATTTTTATTTTTAAATGTGGGTGATAAAAGTTTGCAGTGTAAACTTAAATGACTAAGCCCAGATGTAAAGTATGTAGAAAAGATAATGGAGCAATATAGTTGAAAATAAGATCATCTTTGACAACGAACAATCATCAACCGGTGAACAACCAGCCATGTATCATACCCTGGATGACATCCTCTATTGTGTGTGATGAATTCACACACCATCAAGAGAAATGGGGCACCACGATATACTATCACACCAGGCGGATAGACAATGTCATCCTTGTAAATCGCCTCAACAGTATGTTTGTGTGCCAATTAAATGGCACCCTATTCCCCACAAAGTGCACTACTTTTGACCAAAGCTCAGCCCTGGTCAAAGGTAGTACACTATATAGGGAATAAAGTACCATTTTGGGATGCAACCTACATCTAAGTGTGAAGCTTCAGGCTTGGCTCCTAGTCATAATACCACCTTGCTTTGTATGTATAGAGAGATGGGATACTGATATACACTCAGTGGACAGTTTATTAGTACACGAAAATGGTTCGCTCGTGGCTTGCTATATAAAGCAGGCAGACAGGCATCAAGGCATTCAATTGCTGTTCAATTGAATGTTAGAATGGGAAAAACCAGTGACCTAAGCGGCTTTGAGCATGGTATGATCGTTTGTGCCAGGCGTGGTATAATCGTTGGTGCCAGGCGAGCCGGTTCCAGTATCTCAGAAATGGTTGGACTCCTTGGCTTTTTACACACACGTGTCTAGGTTTTACCGAGAATGGTGCGACAAACAAAAAACACCCAGTCAGCGGCAGTCTTGTGGGCAAGAACAGCTAGCTGATGAGCGAGGTCGAAGAAGAATGGCAAGAATTGTGCAAGATAACAGGTGGGCCACAAACAGGCAAATAACGGCGCAGTACAACAGGAGTGTGCAGAACGGCATCTCGGAACGCACAACTCGTCGGTCCTTGTCATAGATGAGCTTTTGCAGCAGATGACCACACCGGGTTTAACTTCGATCAGCTACAAACAAGAAGAAGTGGCTCCAGGGGGCACGCGATTACCAACACTGAACATTTGAGGAGTGGAAAAACATTGCCTGGTCTGACAAATCCTGGTTCCTGTTGCGTCATGCTGATGGCAGAGTCAGGATTTGGCATAAATCAGCATGAGTCCATGGCCCCATCCTGCCTGGTGTCAACGGTACAGGCTGGTGGCTGTGGTGTAACAGTGTGGGGAATGTTTTCCTGGCACACGATAGGTCCCTTTATAGAATTGATCAACGTTTGAATGCCACAGCATATCAGAACATTGTTGCTGACCAGGTGCATCCCTTCATGGCTACAGGGGGCCTGACCCAGTACTAGATGGGTGTGCCTAATAGACTGGCCACTGAGTGTACATCACAAGAAGACAGGGGGATCTAGGCAGGCAGGGTGATACTTATGTCTATCTACAGCCTGTATATTGTTGCTGTATGTTAGGACTCCCTAGTGGCGCAGCAGTCTAAGACACTGCATCTCCGTGCTAGAGGTATCACTACAGACGCCCTGGTAAGAATCCAGGCTGTATTACAACCGGCCATGATTGGAAGTCCCATAGGGCGGTGCACAATTGGCCCAGCATCATCCGGGATTGGTCGGTGTAGGCAGTCATTGTAAATACGTATTTGTTCTTAACTGACTTGCCTAGTTAAATAAAGGTGAAAAGAACTAACAAAAAATCCAGAACAGCCCACAGTCTCCCCTACAACCTCTGTATTGTTACAGTCAGCAGCGCTTTACTGTATCAATAATATCTGGGACAGAAGGCAGAGACCATACAAGTGCTTTATTCTCTAAATAAACCCAGGCTGGCTGATTTTATCACTCCCTTGTAAAGCCAGCAGCAGGCAGGCTCACTGAAAGGCACGACTGGTGCCTGGTGGTAAGGCTATAGGAAGATGAAAAGCATGACTCTTTTGTGTTACCTCTAGGGTATATTTAACAATTGGTAGTGTGTCTGAGTCCACTGGAAGCGATAGAGGGGGGATGATGGCTGTCTTTATACGTGAAGTGAAGCAGAAAAACTGTAGCACAGGTGTTCAGTGGGATACTGTATCTCTTTGATATTTCTTCATAAACTGCGAGAGTTCAGCTGGCATGCCCACATTGTACGACATCACTGAATATTGGTGGCCTATGTTGTTAAAAAGCTACAATTCTTAATTGAAACAATTACAAAGCCTATCCTACGACCATGTTTCACTAAAAAGCTAAATTCATTGACAGAGCTATGGATGCAAAGACTGATCACCCATGATATTAAATATATAGTTTTAAGCATCTTCAGAGGCTATAGTGTTTGTTTATAGTTACCTTGTTAACAAACATTGGAGTAAAACTTAGGCCTATATTTTGGGTTCTGATGGGTTATGACAGTTGAACTAAGGTCATGAGTCATTTATAAATTGTATTCTTCAAGGATCAATGGGTATGTTACAGTATATCATTAATGTATTAGTCCAAAAGATTATGTAGCAAGGACTAAAGATTTAACTGTAGCATTTTACCAGCCTTTATACGCCCAGGGGTATTAGATAGTTGACTGCATATCGATCATATCAATATCAATCATGCATGTGACACGCTGACACGAAAGCTAACTAGCTTAGCATGATGGCTACTACTAGCTAACGTTAAAACGTTTGTGGAATGTATCTGTCATATATGGAAGGAAGGTCGTTGGACATGCATTCGAGTAAGCTTAAAGACCTTTACACTGTAACTACTGTATGCATGCACTACTTCGTTGCATTTTAATGTTACTACTTAGCTATATCTTGTAAAAATGTTTTTTTTTGCGCACGGCAGTGAAAAGCGTTGGGAAAAATACCGCGTTCAATATAACTGGGAACAGAAATCCCTGACTTCCGACTTTAGTGGGTGACAGCTGGAACCTCGGGAAAAAAACCAACTCCGGCTGGGGAAAATCGTTTTGAACGGCCATCCGATGCTAGTCGGATATAGGAAACTCGGAAATATCCGACTTATTGATTCGTTGAACGCGGCACGTGTATAACTAAAACCAGTTATCAAGTCGGACATTTCAGAGTTTCTTAGTTCCGACTAAAAGATCACTGACGTCATGATTTGACCTCATTCTTTCACGAATACTCAGTTGTCTTGAAAGCAGCAATAGCTGGAGCCGGCGCTTGCGTTATTCCTCATATTCATTCAAATAATATGTTTTGGGTGTCATCAATGTGTGTGCTCTTTTTGGGCGAGATTGTGTAAGACGTCATTCACAGGCGCCTTTGTTTTTGCTATCTTGCGGCTAGCAGCTAGCTCACCGGAGCTTTGTGTACTAAGGTATTTTATCTCAATTATAGAATTCTATTGACGTTTTGGTGATATAGTAATCTCTAAACGTTGAGCCGTTCACCGTCAGACAAAGTTTCTACCGAACAAGGTAAATTAAACGTTTGATACATACACTTAGTTCTAGCATAATAACTAGCTTACTTCGTTAGCAAAGCTTGACACCCGTCTGTGTCGAGGGCTCTTGGCATTGACAAATCCATGTTGCAAAGTGAACAGAAACATAAAACAAACTATTGATATATATATATATATGTGTGTGTATTTCATCATGGTTTATCTTTAGTCATCTAACTAGATCCATTGCCAATGATAGTTAACTGGATTGCTGTTAACGTAAACTAGCTAGCTAAACCAAATCGAATTGTATTGGTCGCGTACACATATTTTGCAGATGTTGTCGCGGGTGTAGCGAAATGCTCATGTTCCTAGCTCCAACAGTGCAGTAATACCTACACTACAATACACGCAAAAGTTCAGAAATATTAGAACGAGCAATGCATGTCATAGTGTGGGATAAAAAATATAGATGCATATCATGGTGTGTATAGACATTATGGACAGTAACGTATATGAATTGAAAAGGTGTACAACAGCAGTTATTTAACATGAGCTGTTACTAGCATTCAGTATGTAAACATTATTAAAGTGACCAGTGTTCAATGACTATGTACATAGGGCAGCAGGGTTGAGTACCAGGTGGTAGCAGGCTAGTAACAGTGACTAAAGTTCAGGGCAGGGTACTGGGCTGAGGCTGGCTAGTGGTGACTATTTAACAGTCTGATGGCTAGTTAATGTTTCTGTCTGAACAGTGAACGCAGTGAAACGTATGATCACAAAAAAATAGGACCTGTGATTAGCTAGCTAGGCTACTTGATGTTTTAATTTTTCATAGGGGTTTATCAGTATTTAATCAAGTTGTGGGCCACATTATTTTGACGAAGGGCACACTCCAAAAGCCTATCTCTCTCTTTCTCTCTCAGGAGACCCATGGAGTCGGCAGTGGAGACAGCGGAGAGTTCCCCCATTGTTACAGAACGCGAGAAACCTATTCGGTCTGCAGTAGAGACAGTGGAGCGTCCTTCTTCTACCATTTCAGAAGGGAAGGAACCCACACCATCAGCCGTGGAGGACCAGGATGTCACCGTAGTTTCAGAAAGGAAGAAAACTACACCTTCTGCAGTGGAGACGGCAGACAATGATGTCACTATCATTTCCGAAAGCAAGAAGCCTACACCTTCTACAGTGGAGACGGCAGACGATGATGTCACTATCATTTCAGAAAGCAAGAAACCCACGACAGCACAGCTGGCAGTGGAGACCGTGGAGAATGCCTCTATAATTTCAGAAAGCTCGTCACACGAAGGCCATCGCCTGTGGATCGGGAACATCGATCCTAAAATCACAGAGTGAGTGAATCCTCTTGGTCCATGAACCTCGAGGTAGAATTTGTTCCTAACCACAGCTCTAGGATCAGATCACCCTACTCTCAAATCCTTGCCTTAACCATCAGGTAGATTAAACATGTATTTAACCCTGAACTAGTGGTACGGTAGCCTCGTACAACCAGCCTAATCTCACCAGCTTGCTACACAGATACGAAACATTTCTGTGAGCTTGCGAGATCAGGCTGGTTGTACGAGGCTAGTTGTTAAGGGCAACTTTTACTCTCTCCGCCCCTGACTGGGAGGTGGGGCGCTCGCTCCTCCCTGCCAGGGAGGCAATGCAGCAACAGCCCAGCGGAGCAACCGCCGTGACTGGCCTGTATGATTGATTAGCCGTGTGTCTGTGAGGGCTGGAGAATGAGCAGACAACGTTGGGCGTGTGAAAGAGAGGCACTCGGGCATGGCGACCTGTTCTGCTGAAGGGCTGCCATCATTTCTCACTCACCTGGCGTGTTTACTCTGTCAACCTGTAGCTTGCTTGGCTGCTCTTTTTGCTTCAGAAGAAGGAGTGGGGTGGAGGGCAGCACAGGTTGGGATTGGCTGGTGGGCCCCTGGAAAATGTACAGCTTGCTGGGGCTGGTGTCTAGACAGGCATTTCCTTCCCCTCTACCCTCTGTTTTCCTTTAAAAAACCTGGGGTGCATCCCAAATGGCACCCTATTCCCATAGGACTCTGGTCAAAAGTAGTGCACTACATAGGGTATAAGGAAAACAACAAAATATGCCCACAGGCTGGTGATTGGTAAGATGAATTAGTTCACATGCTCCAAGTGTTTGTTGTAGCAAGACCTACTTCAGGGCTCCTCTCTGTAAAGTGACATGCAGGCAGGTAGCACTGTAGAGAGGTCTGTTCTTGTTTTCTGAGTGAGGGTCAGTATTCAGCTACAGGCACTTTGTACTTTTTCTTTTTACAGTGACCCAGGAGATCAAATAAGTGGGTAATGGAGATGTGAGGTACAAATCTCTGCTGTAATTTCTTAGTTTTTACCGCTAATGTGTAGTCTTTGTCAGAGAGATTGATTGTGGTGTTGAAGAGGAGATGGTAAAAAAAAAAGTATTGCAATATATAGGGACTAGGGGGCCATTTGGGACAAAGTCTTAGACTCATTGCTTGCTGCAGCATCAGGAGCCATTGATCACTCATTTCTCTAAGGAGAAGTCCAAACTGGAAGATTCCCCCAGGGCATCTGGCACTACAGTTGCACTCTGAAATCTGGCGGGAAACGTTGTACACTCTTTTAACACGACCACACGGTTTCCACAACTGCTACTAGGCTACTTTCTCTCTTTCTCTCGTCAATCTAACGTTCTCTCTGTTTTCTCTCTGTCTCTCTCAGCCAAGAGTCCTTTTATTTTCTCGTTATTTTCCATGCTAATTAATCCACAGGTCTTAATGATGTCAGATCCTCAGCACCATCATCAGTCATGATCTCGAGCCCTCCAGATCTCTGGAAGAATCCAGTCTCAGGACAATGCTGAGCGATTACTCAATTCCCCGTTTTTTTTCCCCCTACTCTTGGAGAAACTAAAGGAGTGGTAGAAGAGCTGAACTGAAGTTGGGAGATCATCGGCGTTTAACAGTCTGGATTCTGTGAATGATTCTTTGAATGATATAGGCTGCATTTCATCTGGGAATGCTTTTGCTACCTTCCCCATATCTCAGGCAGCAGAATCAACACTTTGGCACATTTTGTTTTTGAAGAGGCAGCTGAGCTCTTATAGCAGCAGATGTGATATCTTACGTAACATGTTGTGCACCAGTCTCCGTCTCTGTCGTTAGACAAACACCAGCCTGACTGTGTTTCAGGAGTGTGTCTTTAGCTAAGGAGACAGTCATCAGGTGAGAGGGACAACACCCCAACCCACCTGCTCGACCCGCCTGCCCAGGCACATCTCCCACACACACACACACACACCACACACATGGCTAGAGTTGGCACAATTACCGTATAACTGTGTAACTGACAATTAGGGATGAAGACCGTCATGAAAATAAGATAACCGTTAAAATAACAAATGTGGACAAAGCAGCTGACCGAAGAAGGAATTGGCTGGGCATTTGTGCGGTTGAGTCTGTTTCTGCTGTAACGGATTCTACAGTAACATGGACTTAACAACGTGAGGACATTTTGTTGCTCCTTGCTGAGACGAGCAAGGTGTTGTAACATACACATTTTCTGTTTCAGTGGTTCCCAAACTTTTTATAGTCCCGTACCCCTTCGTACATTCAACCTCCAGCTGCATACCCCCTCTAGCACCAGGGTCAGCTGTACCCCCTCTAGCACCAGGGTCAGCTGTACCCCCTCTAGCACCAGGGTCATCTGTACCCCCTCAAGCACCAGGGTCAGCTGTACCCCCTCTAGCACCAGGGTCAGCTGTACCCCCTCTAGCACCAGGGTCAACTGTACCCCCTCTAGCACCAGGGTCAGCTGTACCCCCTCTAGCACCAGGGTCAGCTGTACCCCCTCTAGCACCAGGGTCAGCTGTACCCCCTCTAGCACCAGGGTCAGCTGTACCCCCTCTAGCACCAGGGTCAGCTGTACCCCCTCTAGCACCAGGGTCAGCTGTACCCCCTCTAGCACCAGGGTCAGCTGTACCCCCTCTAGCACCAGGGTCAGCGCACTCTCAAATGTTGTTTTTTGCCATCATTGTAAGCCTGCCACACACACACATTACAACATATTTATTAAACATAATGAGTGTGAGTTTTTGTCACTACCCGGCTCGTGGGAAGTGACAAAGAGCTCTTCTAGGACCAGGTTGGGCCGCTTCCCCACATGGTTATTTAACAGATGTCCAGCTTTGCTCGGGTTCATGCTTTCACAGAAGAACCCCCTCGAGCAAGGAGATCACTCCTCCCCTCACCAACCATTAGCTGCCCTCCTCAACCTCCTGCCGGCCAGCACGTTTTACAACCCCCAGGAGAAGTGCATTGTGGTCTGTTAAAGGCCAGACGTGGTCCCGTCCCCTCCTGTGGTCCTTCCCGGTGTATCAGCCCACTATCAATTCCTCAATCTGTACCAGAAGCATGTCGCAGGAAGACGCTCCATTCCAGCCTGCAGAGGGTGGAGTCTGGGAAAGTGAGAAATTCTGCTTGTCGAAGAAAGCTCCTGGGAGGCCAAGGAAAGACATTAATACATCCAGTCCATGGGTGTATCCACAATAAGATCCTATACCCTATGTAGTCCACTAATTTTGACCAGGCCCCATAGGGCTTTGGTCAAAAGTGGTGCACTATATAGGGAATAGGGTGCCATTTGTGACGTAACCCGGGATCCCTAGTACTCCCCCAACTCCTGCTCCTAGGCTACATACCTTTCCACGATTTAAAAATAACTGTGCTGGACAAATGTATGAAAGCAACAAGCCTCTCTGTTAGGCTACTTGTACACAACCCAATTCCCAGGCAGTCACTCCGGGAGAACAAAAAAATAAAGGCTCACCCATGTTTTTGTTTATTTATTTACGTAACATAGGCTATCAAAGGACATTCACATTGTAATTGTTTTACATTGTGAAATAATGTAGATATGTATTTACACTTAGTGATTAGACTTCCATAGGAAACATTTTGTGTTGTATCTGACCTAAGCTTGAGATCAATAAATAGCGGTTAGACCTAGGCTATTGCCTGACCTGAGACTCTATTGCATTATGTGGAATTCAACGTCAGCCAATGTAGCTGAATGTCATGCTTTCAACATACCTGTGATGACTATGACACAACCACTACCTGTTTTATAAATCCATAAGAGATCATGAATATAGCCAAAAGTTTGGACACACCCACTCATTCAAGGGTTTTTCTTTATTTTTTACTATTTTCTACATTGTAGAATAATAGCGAAGACATCAAAACACATATGGAATCATGTAGTAACCCAAAAAGTGTTAAACAAATTAAAATATTTGAGATTCTTCAAAGTAGCCACCCTTTGCCCTGATGACTGCTATGCACACTCTTGGAATTCTCTCAACCAGGCTTCACCTGGAATGCTTTTCCAGCAGTCTTGAAGGAGTTCCCACATATGCTGGGCACTTATTGGCTGCTTTTCCTTCACTTTGCGATCCAACTCATCCCAAACTATCTCAATTGGGTTGAGGTCGGGTGATTGTGGAGGCCAGGTCATCTGATGCAGCACTCCATCACTCTCCTTCTTGGTCAAATAGCCCTTCTACAGCCTGGAGTTGTGTTGGTCATTGTTCTGTTGAAAAACAAATGATAGTCCCACTAAGCGCAAACCAGATGGGATGGTGTATCGCTGTGGTGGCCATGCTGGTTAAGTGTGCCTTGAATTCTAAATAAATCAGACTGTCACCAGCAAAGCACCATCACACCTCCTCCTCCATGCTTCACGGTGGGAACCACACATGCGGAGATCATCTGTTCACCTTCTTTGGATCTCACGAAGACGCAGCGGTTGGACTCATCAAAACAAAGGACAGATCTCCATCGATCTAATGTCCATTGCTCATGTTTCTTGGCCCAAGCAAGTCTCTTCTTCTTATTGGTGTCCTTTAGTAGTTGTTTCTTTGCAACAATTCGACCATGAAGGCCTAATTCTCCTCTGAACAGTTGATGTTGAGATTTGTCTGTTACTTGAACTCTGTGAAGCATTTATTTGGGATGCAATTTCTGAGGCTGGTAACTCCAATGAACTTATCCTCTGCAGCAGAGGTAACTCTGAGTCTTCCTTTCCTATGGCGGTCCTCAGAGCCAGTTTCATCATAGCGCTTGATGGTTTTTGCGACTGCACGTGAAGAAACTTTCAAAGTTCTTGAAATGTTCTGCATTGTCTGACCTTCATGTCTTAATGATGGACTGTCATTTCTCTTTGCTTATTTGTGCTGTTCTTGCCATAATATGGACTTGGTCTTTAAACAAATCTTCTGTATACCACCCCTACCTTGTCACAACACAATTGATTGGCTCAAACGCATTAAGAAGGAACAAGGCACACCTGTCAATTGAAATGCATTCCAGGTGACTGCCTCATGAAACTGGTTGAGAAAATGCCAAGAGGGTGCAAAGCTGTCATAAAGGACAAGGGTGGCTACCTTGAAGAATCTCAAATATATTTTGATTCAACACTTTTTTGGGGGGGGTTACTACATGATTCCATATGTGTTATTTCATAGTTTTGATGTCTTCACTATTAAAAAAGAAGAACCCTTAAATGAGTAGGTGTGTCCTACCTTTTGACTGGTACTGTATATTGTGACTCTATGACTAGGTAGCCTTTCTATTCATCTGTTCATGCCCAGTCTACACTGTTGATGTTCTTCTGATAACGCCCTGAAGTTTTAGCATGCAGCATAGGCTATTGGCGTGCACGGACAGTGATATTTGGCACGGACAATAGAGAGAATGCACTCTCCTACGCACAGACTGCATGCTAGGCTGCCCACCAATACAGACTGTCGACATGGACATATGAAATTGTCTGCTTCTTGTTCAGACTGCTTCCCATTACAGCTTGGACTAAATATATCATCTTTACTGTTGTCCCAACTTCTCACTCTGATATACAGTAGATGACGTGTGCGAGAACTCTCGTGATCCCTTCTACTTGAACTTCACAGTGTGTTGAATGAGTGTAGGCTTTAATCTTATCCCAAAATGTTGAGTCTTGTGTCAGGGGGTATAACCTCAAGTTCCCTCTAAATCACTGGTACAGCTGTTGGCCACGGTCATGACAAATGAATCTATTGATTGGTACAAAGCTGGGCCAGTACAGTATGTACTGCTGTAAGGGACTCTTCATAGTTTAGCACTTGATAACAGGGCAATGAGGCTACAGTCGAGACCACCTCAAGGGTCAGACGGTCAAGCAATTTAAAAATTTTTATGGATCCTGGATGTTAGTGACAATGAATCCCACTGCTAATAAACTTCTGAATGGAAGGTGGACTTGTTCAATTTCCCTCGACTATTGTAGGCTAACAGGCCGAGGCAGTTACGGCAGTTAACCGCACGCAGCCGTGCACTGTACAGTAGTGAATGTTTTTCTTGAAATCAGGTTTCCTCTTTTTTCTCTCTCATTGTCCTGCCGCTGTATCCTCTGTATTGTGTGGATGAAAGATTTACTGCTGCTCAAAAGGTGTAAGAGACCGGTCATTCTAATCAGGGGCAGGTGACAGGGAAGGCAAATATAGTCATGGTGTTTTATGAATAGGTTGGACTGTCTGTGACAAAGGAATGTCAGCTAATTTCTGTTATGAGTCATCTTAGTTGATGGTGGAAGTCTGGCGTTGAATGACCTGCCTGTATTGAAAGAGACATTTTTAGTCATTTATTTTGTTTCAACCTATTCTACAGTAATTCAATTTAGTCCTTTATATTAATCATAATGTGTTTTGAAGATTACGCATGACCACTAAATGTTATTTCAAAGTAATACATGACCGGATTTATCCAAGCAAATCCAATGCAAAAACGACAAATACATTTGATTTTTACTTTGTCACAGCAGATGAAAGGCGCTAGAGTGAGTCTCAGTATAAATGTGTGTGTGTGTTTCCTCTGCAGGTATCACCTGGTGAAGCTTCTGGAGAAGTTTGGGAAGGTGAAACAGTTTGACTTCCTGTTCCACAAGTCTGGACCGTTGGAGGGCCAGCCCCGAGGATACT
Organism: Oncorhynchus kisutch; assembly: GCF_002021735.2. Taxonomy (NCBI): domain Eukaryota; kingdom Metazoa; phylum Chordata; class Actinopteri; order Salmoniformes; family Salmonidae; genus Oncorhynchus; species Oncorhynchus kisutch. The sequence goes on from NC_034196.2 coordinate 3,787,015, forward strand.
GCTTCGTTAACTTCCACACCAAAGAGGTACGACGCCACACCATCCATTTCACATCTTTCAATTCCAAGAAAAGATAAGTCTCTACCTCCATATGAATTTACATTGGAGTCATTTAGCAGACGCTCTTATCCAGAGCGACGTAATAGTGCATTCATCTGAAGACCGCTAGTCGAGACAACCACATTTCACACTCGTTGTGAAGTGAATGTTTCCTAAATGAAGTCGTTGTCAAGCTTATTGGGAGAGATAAGTGCGTTGTATAAATATTAACTCACAAAAGTGAAAAGTTGGGGCAAGTCAAAAGCTATACACGGCATAGACAAAAGATACAGTATAGCCATCCGTTTCCCCGTCTCTCCCCGTGAAGATACTGCTTCAAACTTTATAGGGCTCTTCAGGGCTCCACCAAAGCTAAGATAAAGATCTCTTATTCACTGTGAGTGTCTCGAGTGTGATGGGAGGCTGTCCCTGGGGTGTTATTCAGAGGAAGTGTGTATTTATTATCCTCACACACACACACACACACCACTAGAGCCCCACAGACTGGCTGATCCATCAGTCATTACTGTCTCTGTTATCCCTTTATGATAGAGAATAATGACATATTGATTTGTGTAAGAGCTCTTGGATAAGTGTCTGCTAAATGACTACAATGTAATGATACTGGCCTGGTTTTTCATGGTGAAATGTGTTTATATTTTTATGAGGATCAAACCCCTTTTTTCTCCAGGAGGCTGAGAGGGCGATCCATTGTCTGAATGGGAAGCTGGCCCTGTCCAAGAAGCTGGTGGTGCGCTGGGCACACGCACAGGTAAAGGTAAATGTCACCCGGTTAAACCTCTCGCCTTTACTACACACACACACACACACACACACACACACACACACACAGCATGGCCTGTGATTCATTGTGTGTCCCTCTCTTAGGGCAAAAAGGCTAGCCTAAATCAGGTTCTGAAGTTGTGCGGACTTAAGCCTAAGCGTCCTGCGTGCAGCAGTGTGTTTGCCTGTGGTCTGGTCAGTGGTGTGTGTGTGTGTGAGTGTTGTTGGGTACAACAAAATGGCCACAAATGGACTTGGTAGGAGTGTAGAACAGTAGCAGAAAGGCAGGCGTGTAGGACTGGAGTGGACAGTGCTCCAGACAGTCCCTCTAGGCAGGGGGGGGATCTCTTGGACTCCAGCAACCCTGGTCTGTCCCTAACAATAGGCAGCTGCCTGTATGGACTAAGGAAATCCTGTATGGGGCCGAATCACGCCCCTCCTGTACACCCCCTGTCCCCCACTCTCCCCTGAGGGGAATGAGACACCAGGTTCAGGTCAAGGTTAACAGTGCAGCCCTCCTTTGACAATAACAAGCAGCGGACAACTGGTTCCAGACCCCCACCATGACATGCTCCCCACACACAAGACAGATCAAGAATAACAAATCCCATTTCATTTGGCACAGGCTTCGTAAACCCATAGGTGTAGACTAACCGACCAACATGCAGAAAGGAAGAGAGAGAAAAATACACAACGAGTAACGAGAACTTGGCTATATACACGGGGTACCAGTACAGAGTCGATGTGCAGGGGTACGAGGTAATTGAGGTAGATATGTACATATAGGGATTTTAACCTTTATTTAACTAGGCAAGTCAGTTAAGAACAAATTCTTATTTTCAATGACGGCCTACCAAAAGGCAAAAGACCTCCTGCGGGGACGGGGGCTGGGATTAAAAAATAAATAGATAAATAACATGTAAATATAGGACAAAACACACATCACGGCGAGAGACAACACTACATAAAGAGAGACCTAAGATGACAACATAGCAAGTCAACAACACATAACAACACAGCATGGTAGCAACACAACATGACAACAACATGGTAGCAACACAACATAGTATAAACATTACTGGGCACAGACAACAGCACAAAGGGCAAGAAGGTAGAGACATCAATTCATCACACAAAGCAGCCACAACTGTCAGTAAGAGTGTCCATGATTGAGTCTTTGAATGAAGAGATTGAGATAAAACTGTCCAGTTTGAGTGTTTGTTGCAGCTTGCTCCAGTCGCTAACTGCAGCGAACTGAAGAGAGCGACCCAGGGATGTGTGTGTTTTGGGGACCTTTAACAGAATGTGACTGGCAGAACGGGTTTTGTATGTGGAGGATGAGGGCTACAGTAGATCTCTCAGATAGGGGGGAGTGAGGCCTAACAGGGTTTTATAAATAAGCATCAACCAGTGGGTCATGTGACGGGTATAAAGAGATGACCAGTTTACAGAGGAGTATAGAGTGCAGTGATGTGTCCTATAAGGAGCATTGGTGGCAAATCTGATGGCCGAATGGTAAAGAACATCTAGCCGCTCATGAGCACCCTTACCTGCCGATCTATAAATTATGTGTCCGTAATCTAGCATGGGTAGAATGGTCATCTAAATCAGGGTTAGTTTGGCAGCTGGGGTGACGATAGAGGAAACCAAGTGATATGTGCTGAGAGAAGGACAGTGTACTGTCTAGCCATACTCCCAAGTACTTGTATGAGGTGACTACCTCAAGCTCTAAACCCTCAGAGGTAGTAATCACACCTGTGGGGAGAGGGGCATTCTTCTTACCAAACCACATGACCTTTGTTTAGGAGGTGTTCAGAACAAGGATAAGGGTAGAGACAGCTTGTTGGACACTAAGAAAGGGGATAAAGTGACGAGGCAACAGGATAGACAAACAGCAACAGCTGCGCACGTGATGAGTCAAACGAGGTAGTGCATAAAGGGTCAATACACAGATAGTCCGGGCTATCGGTTAACTATTTAACAAACTATTTAGCAGTCTTATGGCTTGGGGGGTAGAAGCTGTTTAGGGTCCTGTTGGTTCCAGTGCGTCGGCACAGCTTGCCGTGCGGTAGCAGAGAGAACAGTTTATGTCTTGGGCGGCTGGAGTCTTTGATGATATCTAGGACCTTCCACTGACTGGTGTAGAGGTCCTGGATGGCTGGGAGCTCGGCCCCAGTGGCGTACTGGGCCGTCCGCACGTGTGTGCGTCTGGTCTATTCCCACATCCCATGTCTGACTCACTGAGCCATTCTGTATCGAGTGACATCAATGCCAATAGAATTCAATCATTTTGATTCCATTTTTTATATTTTTCTATATGATTTTTAAGTAAACGGTCACATCATTCAAGGATCCGTGCGGTTTCATTTGCATGGCGGTTTCATTTTCCTTGTCATTGCCATGTTCTGTATAGTATAAAGTCACCATGGCTTAACTGAGGGGATGGACAGGCCGACTGTCTGGAGATCTTCAGCTTTGTCATCAGACATGCGTCAACCACTGGACGGACGGATGTCCCCCCCCCCAGATGCCTCTGAGCCTGTCCTTTTTGAACCTGTGAACTTAAAGATAATGGAGGGAAGAGGCACTGATCTAAGGAGAGAAATGTGATACGGGTCTCGCGTGCAGTAAATAGACCTGTGGTGCTGGCCTATCCGGAACGTATAGGATGCATTCTTATAGAATGACTTGTAAAAATGGAGGGAAGGGAGTATTTGAGGGTCATTGTTTGACGCCTAATCATGGTCCTAAATGAATGACCTCAGCATCTATTATGACTAGTGGGTTGTTAAGTACTCTGGCGTGAGAAAGCAAGGGCCCGTTTGTTTGCTTTCATTGTGATACTTATTTCCATGTTGCGTTGAGGAATAGTCATTTTCATGACTGATATGTGGTTGTCTCACCTAGCTATCTTAAAGGGACGCTTTGGGATTCGCTTTCGGATGAGGCCCTTTCTCCACTTCCCCAGAGTCCGATGAACTCATGGATACCATTTTTATCTCTGCGCCCAGCCTGAAGGAAGTTGGAGGTAGTTCAGCGAGCCAATGCTAACTAGCATTAGCGCAATGCCTGGAAGTCTATGGTATCGACTAGCATCCTGGCAGTTGCCATGGACTTCCAGTCGTTGCTCCGACGCCAGTTAGAAATTGCGCTAAACGCTAGTTAGCAACTTCCTTCAGACTGCACACAGAGACATAGAAATGCCATGAGTTACTCTGACTCTGGGGAGGTAGATAAAGGGCTCCATCGCCAACCTCCTGAAGTATCCCTTTGGGATGGATACACCAACTGTAAGTCTCTCGGGATAAGAGCGTCTGCTAATTGACTAATGTAAAAATAATGTCATTCATCCATTCATATTGGTTCAGAAAGCGACACTATGCTTTTTGAAACCATGGGGATCATGGCACTTATTAAAAATGCATCCTATTGATCCTAACTGATTACTAGACCTGGTAAGTCTAATATGAGTCTTTTCTTGTATGTTGATGCGTTTTTTTTCGTTCTTCTCTCTACAGGTTCACATTGCATCACTCACGTTGGGGAAGTTGTGAGGGGCGGTTTTGAGAGGAATGAATGCACAGTTATATTGCTGTGCCGTTCACCTTCCCCCACAATGCCTCAGAAAAGGGCATCACAATGCCAGTGAGGGGATTTGACCAAAAGCAGCAGCAGCAGACCAACGGGGTGACCTGGTCCCTCCCTGGTCTATGGTGCAACCGTAATCTAAACGGGCTCCGCTCTGGTTACCTGGTCCAACCATGACCGTACCGTAAGCTAGCTGGGCCCCAAAGCTCTGCTCCATCTGTGGTTACCAGCTCACGTTCTGCTCAGCAGCCAGCCATGTGGGAGGAAGTTGCAGTTCATTCTCTAGAAACTCTCCTTATACCTCATCATGCCCTATGTTACTTTACTTGCATGTCTCACAGATGTTCTTCTCCTTGCTTTTGTATCTCTGTTTGTTTGTCTGCGTCTCTCTATCTCTCTCTTTGTCTCTCTCTCTCTTTCAGAGGTTTGAGGGTTTCAGAGGGGATAAGAATGGTCCTGCCAGCCTGGAGCCGTCCTGCAGCGCAGAACTAGACTTACCAACCAATCTCAGGTTGGTCCAATCTGTCTCTCTGCCCCTCCTTCCTCTCTGACTCTCCCTTCACTCACTCACCCTCCATCCCTCCCTACACTATTTTAGACGCCTATGAATTACAGTATGATATACCAGATTAGGGTGTATGTTAGACTCATGATCAACACCTAAAGGTCTTAACTTAAATGTATTTAAAAGCTGGAATCCTAAACTGCCACGTCAATTTGCGATATTATAACAACAAAGAAGAGACTGCCGACTACGGACACAGTTTTTTGTTAAAAACAGTACAGTGAATTTCTTACCGAGAGCTCTTTCCCAACAATACGGTATATTCCCTCATCAATCTACACACAATAACCGATATTGACAAAGCAAAAACAGGTTTTGACATTTTATTTATTTTCATTTGTAATACATTTGCTATCACATTTACATAAGTATTCTGACCCTTTACTCAGTACTTTGTTGAAGCACCTTTGGCAGCGATTACAGCATTGAGTCTTCTTGGGTATGACCCTACAAGCTTGGCATACCTGTATTTGGGGAGTTTCTCACATTCTTCTCTGCAGATCCTCTCAAGCTCTGTCAGGTTGGATGGGGAGCGTCGCTGCAAAGCTATTTTCAGGTCTCTCCAGAGATGTTCAATCGGGTTCAAGACTGGGTTCTGGCTGGGCCACTCAAGGACATTTAGACTTGTCCCGAAGCCACTCCTGTGTTGTCTTGGTCCTGAGCACTCTGGAGCAGGTTTTCATCAAGGATCTCTCTGCACTTTGTTCCGTTCATCTTTCCCTCAATCCTGACTAGTCTACCGGTCCCTGCTACTAAAAAACATTCCCACAGCATAATGCTGCCACCACCATGCTTCATCGTAGGGATGGTGCCTGGTTTCTTCCAGACGTGACGCTTGGCATTCAGGCCAAAGAGTTCAATATTGGTTTCATCAGACCAAAGAAACTTGTTTCTCATGGTCTGAGAGTCCTTTAGCAAACACTGGGCTGTCAGAAACTGTCAGTGCGACCATCGGGTTCTTGGTCAGCTCCCTGACCAAGGCCACCCAACTGCTCACTTTGGCCAGGCAGCTAGGTGTCTGTGGTGTCTTGTTGGTTCCAAACTTCTTCCATTTAAGAATTATGGAGGCCACTGTAAAATAAAATGTTTTATAAATTTGCAAAAATCAACTGTTTTCACTTTATCATTATGGGGTATTGTGTGTAGAATGATGAGGGGCATTTTTTATTTAATCAATTTTAGAATAAGGCTGTAACGTAACAAAATGTGGGAAAATAAAATGCATGTGTAGCCCATGAGTAAGCTCTGGCCACCTGGTAAACATGTTATACTAAAAATGTTTAAAGTGCTATAATGGTGGATTACTCAGATTCTGTAATATATTATTTTATTCAGATACTTTGCTGAGGGAGCCTAATTACCCTATAACTCATCAGCCAAGTTTGCCTCTCCACTGTTGCCATTTTAGTTTTGTTTTCAACTGGTGTAGCTGAAATACGGGGTGCAGCAGTCTACGGCACTGCATCTCAGTGCTAGAGGCGTCACTACAGACCCTGGTTTGATTCTAGGCTGGATCACAACCGGCCGTGATTGGGAGTCGCATAGGGCGACGCACAATAGGCCCAGCGTCATCCAGGTTAGGGTTTGGCCGGGGTAGGCCGTCCGTCATTGTAAATAAGAATTTGTTCTTAACTGACTTGCCGAGTTAAATAAAGATTTTTTAAAAATATAAAAAGCCAAATTCACTGATTTGAGAGGGTGTCCACATACTTTTGTGTGTGTATATATAGTGTAGATAATAATAGAAAATAGAATAAAACCCCACAGGAAGTACGATGTGAGTTAAAGAAACACGAGAATGCCAGTATATACAAGTCAGTATTCAGTGTGCAGGAGTGGTTGAGGTGGGTTTATACAGAAAAACGTGGAAAGTAGCATTTATAAAAACAAATGGCCTCTTGAGCTCAAATGCAACACTGTTTTATTTTATTGATGAAACAACCATGTCTAAGAAAAGAGAACTTTGCTTTTTTACAACAAAATCTCAATTGTTGATGTAAATGGAAGGTTCCAGACATTTTCTTTTTGTGATTTCACTTATTTTTTTAGAAACTTACCCCAACCAGCGATTCACTTCGTCGTCCTTGTTGTGTAGTACGGGGGTTTTGGAAAAACATGAACAAATGCTCTAAAACACCTAAATGCATACTTTTAGAAATGCTGTCATGCAGGGTTTTTTTTAGATGTTGTACACATGAAATTGTCATTACAAACTTTATCCGCAACATTGAATTCCATTTTATGCAACTTGAAGCTGTTACACTTGTCCAGCTGTTCAATTGTCTGTGTAGCCTTCTGCTCCATCTGAATGGACGGAGAGGTATCGCTTGAGTCGCAAACAAAATGGAAGATTACATCGCGGACAAAGTTCGGAATGACATCATTTCATGTGGTCTACATCTAAAGACCACCACTGTACTGAGACAGGGTTAGTTTGGCACTCTGTATTCCACCCACGCTGCCACTCAGCCAGGCAGGTACAGAACTGACTGATCAAGCACCACCAAACGTCACATCGATAGATTAAATGCCAGTCAAATGTAGATTAAATCCTGCCTGGCAAGATATTGACGTTTATGAAGGGGTTTTGCCAGACCCAACCAGGGATGTAGTAGAAGGTAAACGCCATTTAAGCACCTTTTTATTTTGTTAATTATAGTTTACGCACTTATTATTGCATTTCCAGCTTTGATCAATTCTCAGAAGCCTTCTTGATCTGCCTTCTAATTGCAAATCATGAATGTATACTTGTTATGTTCGCCTGCTCCCCCGGATTTGCCTTGTTAGCAGCATATTCATTCACCTCTCCGTCCTACGGGAAACTCGGCTGTGTAAACAGACATCCTCCAAACAAAAACCTCCCTAACTCGGAAGAACGAGTGGACATCTGGTAAATAGTTGCTGATATTTCAGTCAGATGTCTTGCTTGCTTATGTAGCTCAAGGGCTCTGGTTGATAATCTGGTAGCTAGAAGGATGAAGTTAGAAGCTAACGTTGAATGGAGGCTGCAAGGAAGGACGCAAAGGAGATCCACAGAGAGAGGACGCATTGAAGCAAGTAAGGAGAGAGGTTAGTATTACAGTGGTTCCCAAACTTGGGGTCGGGGACCCATGTGGGGTTCTTTAAAATGTTAAATATGGTCCCCTGAGACAATCTTATCAAACACATGAATAACTTGTTTCTCTTCAGATGGGTATAGAATATAACATTTGAGAGTAGACTAGGGGCCTTTTACACTGTTAGAATTCACTTTTATGTTAATGTGTTGGGACAGCCTGCGGGACCTAAGATTTTGTGAAATATAAAGACCATTTAAATATAAAGACAATGTAATATTATCAGGTACTTTGAACTAAAATATTAACGCAACATGCCACAATTTCAAAGATTTTACTGAGTTCTAGTTCATATAAGAAAATCAGTCGACGTCACCAGTCCTGACTTACCAGTCATGTATGTATGTATGTATGTAATACATAAGTAGTGAAACGTAATATTGAGTAAACCTTGTAAGGAAGGTAGTGATGATTAGTCAATTCTATTGTTTTTATCTGGTTGTGGCAGTATACTGCCATCTGGTGGTGACTAGAAACAATTGCATAATAGGAACTATTATCCTATGGTCCTTGAAAATAAATATTTGTGCATGAAAATGTACTTCAAAGTCCTTGAATTTGACTTGTCACTGTCTGTATGAACCTTGCTGAGAGCATTTCCATTTATAAAAGGACATATTTGGTGCAGGTAAGTTTCTCAAAAACAAGTGAAAATTGTGTCTGGACCCTTCTATAATTATTTTCATTTACATCAGAAAATGAGATTTGTTTGTAAAAAAGTTCAATTCTACTTGAAGGGAGAGTCCTCAGGAATGTGCATTTAATTGAATTTACCATAAACTTCCATAACACAAACTCACCAACCATAGACCAGTCAGTGTGGAGGAAGAGTTTCCTTTATTCCTGCTGCCCCCCCCCCCCCCCCCTCGCTCTCCCTCGTTTACTTCCCCACTCAGTCACTCACTCTATAGCTCTCTCGCAGTCACACTCTCTCCCTCTCTTGCTCTCTCCTACCCACTCACTCTCTCTTCTCCCTCCCATACAAAGTACGAGTGCGAAGATTCGTGCGATCGAGGCCAAGCTTCAGATGATGGAGGAGAACCCAGACGAGGAGTACCAGGGCCCCTCAGCCTACATGTACAACAAGCCTCCGGAGAAGAAACGCCAACAGCCTTACAGCAGACCCTTCCGCAAGTTCAGGAGATGACACACAGGGGACCGAACATCCAACACCTAGGCTTGCAAAATTCCCCCGGTAACTTTCCCCAAACTCCCAGGTTTTCCAGAATTCCTTGTTCGTAGATTCCCGGCATCAGCAGGGAATAAGCAGGACATCTGGAATCCTCCAACCAGGATTTCTGGAAAACATGGGAATTTTGACAAAGTTACTGGAATTTTGCAACCCTACCAATACCTGACTGGCTCAGTGACTTCCTCTACAGCGGTCTCCTGTAATACATTAACAGATTCCAAGACAATTGAAGTGCTAATTAACGTTACCATGATGCGAACGTATATATGGAATATGCTCAGATTGTTAAATTATTATTACACTGTAGTGTTGTGGGAGTTGCCTGATGCCAATCTGTTTGTGCTATTATCCCAACTCCTTGTCACTCATTGACAATGACTGCAATGAAGTTGGCAAGAGCACAAAAAGATCTGGGACCAGGCTATAGTGGGAGTCAGGCCACCAAACTGTATGACTTCAGGTTTGGACAGATGGCGCAACAAGCCACTAATTTTTTTCCTATTGTGTGTTTACTTGGAAGAGGAATTATAATTTTTTTGTCAAGGAAGGTTTTGTTTTTTTGTAATCTACTTTTCTACAACTTCAGCCAAAACTATTTTCAATGGCTATATGTATTGTATGATGTGTAGAATATCACACCTTCCATTTATCTTACTATTGTTTTTCTGTTTGTATTTTTTCAAATACACTGTTATTGTAGTGCTTCATTTCTGTCTTTGCCGTTCAGTGTTGGGAGTTTGACATTATTACCCTTCATAATTCCAATTTGACCTGATGTAGTTAATACAGTATAATACGTTTCCCACATGAGTTACTTGTTATCATTAGCTACGGACCGATAATGTCGGTCTGGAACAAAAAAGAAGGCAAGGCATAAAATCATGTATTTTAAAACGGAGTGGTTGTCACCATTCTGTGTTTCTTGTGATCAAAGAAGGTTACGCTAAATGTATTTTATTCATAACACGTGGCTATGTTTGAGTGTGATTTGAGGGTCATCATAAGTGGAGAATGTTGAGCAACTTTGGGCAATATAACTATTTTTATTTATGCTATGACACCCAGTAAACTACATTGCAACTCAACTCGTAGATTACATTGTTCAATCATAAAATTGTCTTTGAAAACAAATTATATTTGTATTTTTTTTATTTCAATGTAAATATACCGCCCTATATTGTTGTCTACGTGTTGTTTTTGAAGCTTTTACATTGCTATTTTAGGTATCCCATCATTTGTAGATCTGCCAAATGTTTAGAAGAATCTGGTTCAACTCGAGCAGGAGATTCCCATATCTATTTACCACTCCTCATCGATTGTGTGCACGGTATATCATCTCTATCTTCAATGAGGTTTATATAATATTAGTCCTCATAGTCTGACTAATAAAAAAACACTAATAGAATTTTCTTCAATCAAGAAATTAGCTTGATATCACATTGGGCTTCTTCACCCCGCTCCCATTAAGTGTGTTGCAAGTATCTGAAATGTGGGCGTCCGATTGATGCCCACATGAGTGGTGCATGGTTACTCTGCCTGCAACCTGAATTGTAAGAAAAATAGTAGGCCTACCTCAGAATATTTGACCTTTTGCACCATTTTTCAATATGATTTATTTAGCAATGTTCCTGTGAATTGAACATGTTTTTACAGTGACGTAGCTAACGCCTGATATGATTGAAACAGCTTCCGGGAAATCACAAACTCTTGATATCATTCAACATGGTTATCATTTTGAAGGGGAGATCCGCGCGTTATGTCTGCAACCGTGACATATTTACTGCCAAAGTTCCAGTTACTCGCGCGGGTCTCAAGATAGTAGTCTGTATATTGGAAATCATGATTATCCATCGTTTCAATCATTAATAAATGAATTACTGCTAGTTGGTATTTTTTGATGCTGTGATAGAAAGGCCTATGCGTTTTTAGGATGATCATCATGAGTCAATGAGACAAGCAAATTGTCTTCAAGGTCCTAGAAAGACCAAATTTGGGGTGAGAATGAGATATCATGTTAATTTTGTGTCAAATTTTCCATAGATCCTCTTGCAGAATCACACTTTTCCGTTTAGATTTTAATCCGTCAGTAATCGGATATAAGAAACAATCCCTAATATTAATATTTATTATAATAGTCAAGGTATCAAATAATAATAATACATTGACATTAGAGGCCTAATAATAAATTGGACTGTAAATAAACAACCCTTATTTTGTGTGTCTCGTTTGAAATCTTCTCGCCTATAGTCTCGCAAAGTGACAGAATCCTAAATAATAAAGTGAATGAATAATGAATAATTTAACCTTAATAAACCTTTATGGTGAATAATTATGTTGCAATTATTATTTTTTTTATAAAAACATGATTCGATGAGGTGCTATGTTTCCAATGACTGTCTTCTTTAGAATTACTTTACAAGAAAGATAGCCAGTTAAATCACTTCCGGAGACACTTTGTTTTGTATAACGGTTTGTGTGAGGAATGCAGAAATAATAGGCGAATCTAAATATGCCATAATAAACACACATTAAAAGGAACTATTCAACACCTAAATAGTTATTTTCAATTCAACCTAAATCATAAAGGATTGACTTGAACCCACATTATCCAACATCAGACTTACTTTAATTTGGAAATAGGTTATTTATTACGACCCATAACAGAAATTGACAAGTGCCAAAACTCCATTATAGCGGTGCTGTGTCAGAAAATTGGTGTCCATGAACCGTACCCTATTCGCAGCCATAATACAACAAGTTTACCCTCCCCCTCCAATCCTGGAGCGCAACTAAACTTTCACTCCAGACGAATTGCGCTTGGAGAGACGGTACCCTAACCTGCTCTCACTCGTTGTGTCTCGCGTTCTTGCAGATCTCGAGCAAACCTGCCAACCCATCTACTTCCTGTAGTCAGCAATTCCATCCCTAACAGAGGGAAAAAAAGGGAAGGAAGCATTTTCTAAGTGTTCTAAATAAGGCGTTCTGAAGAGCAACCTCCACTTGGTCGTCCGTCTGCAACACCCACGAGCTTCATCGTATAGATGCCATACCTGTTTCTCATGTTTTATATCGCATGTGTGCTGGGAGGCCGTTGCATCGATCGTGGGTAGAAGTAAAAACACGCCGTGGGTTCAAAACAAGAAGTGTAATTAACCCTGCAAATCCATGGCACGGAGAATACAATAGATGCGCATATTTTCTTGCATGAAAGTGAAATCAGTTCAAACTCCGAGTTTGGGAAGGGAAGGGAACTCGACTTACGTTCTATCAGAATCCCAAGTGCGTTCATGTATTGGAAAAATGAGGTTTTGGCCCCTCTACCAGAGGGAAATAAGTTTTTATCCGAAGGAATTCCCTCAAAACAGGTAATGTGAAGAAAACCATAGCCTACAATAATAAATGATACATGCGTAAAATATATGCGTAAAAATCATTTGGATATGAAAGATTGATTTCTGGTTTAGCATGCATGTCTAAGATACCCACATAGTATTGGTTGATACCATTGTATAGACTACACTAGGATCTTACTGGTAATCTATCTGCTGTCATCATGTTGCTTTCATAACTGCAACTGTTTTTATGTGTCTTAAATTGATATCATAAGAATCACTGGTTGTGTACAAAGATCAGCTGCGCCTCGCGCCATGAAGAGACAAGCGCGTCTATTATGGAGTGTGATTCGCAGTCCACCCTCTTCAACATGCCAATTCGCCAGAGAAGAATTAGATTTTAATTAGTGCCATTAAAAATCAAATTTGCCATTCTTTGGGTGGCCCGTTGCCTTTTCTGATTGACAGTTGAAATTGACACTCCGGGTCTCCTCTTATCGTGCGCATTTCAAGCTATTTGTAATTGCAGGTAGTTTTTTTTCGGTTCCCTGGATTGCGAGGAAAACACGATTACTTTAAGAGCCATGGGTTAAGTGCAGAGAAAAAATCAATCCAAATTGAAATAGCTTCATTAAAACCGCAGCTTTTGTTGCAGGGCCCTAAATACTCCACAACAGTTCAAATCGGGAGTTATTGTTTGAACGCTTTATATAGCTTCAGGGCTGCAATGTCTCTGAAGGATTTCATGGCTGGAGATGGATAGTACGTTAGCCGCGAGTTGACTTCGACTTGCCGTTGAATCTTGTCTTGTAGGTGATTTCTCCAGAAACGCCGCAGAGTACACCGGGTGCCTCGCGCTGCGTGGAAGCCAAATACACACACGTCATGGTGAGAAGTTATGTAAACGTTTTAATGCATTATTTGCAATGTGTGCATTGCTGTTTATTATTATAGCATCTGAAGCTTAAATGATTGCCATGCGTAAAATGTCATGTTATTGCTATTAGTTGTCTATTGCCTGTCAAGTATTTATGCAACATATATGGTGACGCTGATAGCGAGCCTGAAAATGCTTTTCTATGCTAAAAGCATGACTTCGGTCATGAAGTAGCCTATAGGCTGTAATATGTCAAATATTGTGGTCCAGATGCGCTTAAAATGTATCCCTGTCCTTATTCTTGACTTGTTTCTCGTGCAGTCTCACTCGGACGGAGAATCGCACCGATCGAACATGGAGAGGGAGGACACGCGCTCCTCCCCGAGTCCCCCCTCTACCCCGTATATCTGCTCGCCTATCTCCACCGCCTCCTCGGTGGCATCCACCGGGAAGAACGTGTGCGCGAGCTGTGGTTTGGAGATCCTGGACAGATACCTACTCAAGGTGCGAGTGCGCGCGTTATTGGTCATGAAAAAGGCTAAAACCGCACGAGCATAGGATTTATGTTTTTGCGAATGTAAAACAGATATGGAAAATCCCTTTGACTTGTTTTAGTTTTTACAACTTTACTAACATGTTTGATGTATTTAGCCCAAGCTACATCCACGTTGACTTCATTATCTTCCTTAAATATTAATACGAATATAAATGAAATCATGCTCCGAATTATGAAACCCTGAAATAATTTAGTAGGCAGTAGCCTAGATAGGCCAGGGTCATACATCGTGTTATGTTTTTTGTCTTTCAAATTCACATCAAGAACAACGCCCAGCCTCGCTCTGCGTGCTCCGGAGTAAAAAAAAAAAAACTGCCTGGGAGTGTTTTTCAGAGTTGCAGGAAGTGTGTGTTACTTAAATCTAAGGAGATCATTATTCCGCTATCTGTGCTCCATTTCTTTTAAGTCTTTATATGGAAGCGATACATGTGGAAACTATTTTATCAGGAAGCGATGCATGTTTATTTTAAATGCATAGCTATATTCATTTTTGAAATCGTTTCTTTATAGGCTATTTATCTTTAAATGATTTTAACATTTTGCTTCTATAAAAAAAAAATGAAATTCACTCATAGAACAGACCCAATGGTCCACTCCACCAAAGCTCGCTGTATATATATTTTGTGTTTAATAATCTATATGCCTAATGCTGCAAGGACATACCCCTTTATTTTGCACATGGCACATTTTTATTATATAGAGAACGAAGTAATAATAGAATATTTGTGTATATCTTAATGTTGACACTTTATGAGTTTCCTTTACTTAGTAGGCTGGGCCTACGTTACACGGGCAAACATCGAGAAGAACAAAACAATTATAAGATATATTAATTACATTGACATTACATTTGAATTATTCTTCAACGAACTGTTACGGTTTAGGAATCATTTTAACATTAAAGGCAATATTCAAACCTTTTGCCTGGTCTGCGTATGTATGCACAATTGATGAGTGAATATACAGTCTAGCTTACGTCAAATGGCCCAATGGCCATACGTGTTGTATACATTTTTTTTACGTGCGCAATCAAATTGAAAGTTACCGTATAGAGGGAAACATATTTATTATAAAAGTCCTACTGTCTTTGTAGCTCCACCAAAATATCAACTAAGTCATGGATGTTTTTTTTTATTGGAACAAAATCAATTGCAAAGTGCATAATAGCCTACATGAATTATGCTATTTTTACAGTTGTTCATTTTGTTGTTCTTATATAACATGTTCATTCATTTAAATCGTTTAGCCTAGGCTACTATTTGAGCAATAATGTCATCTGAACGATTCAATTTGATTTCATACAGACATATTGTTATAATTAAAATTAATATGATGACGATGATGATGATGATTATTATTATTTAAGCTTCTTTTACCACTGTTTTGTTTTGCAGGTAAATAACTTGATCTGGCACGTGAGGTGTCTGGAGTGTTCTGTCTGCCGGACGTCGTTACGTCAACACAACAGTTGTTACATCAAAAACAAAGAGATCTTCTGTAAAATGGATTATTTCAGGTAGGGTAAGTTTTTGACTTTGTTTTCAAAATATTATTATATTATATTATATTAAATATTATGCTTCCGCCTGCTGCATGCCATACGAAAACCTGCCTCTCCTTTGGGTAACAGTGGACATGCGCATAATTGTATGTGTCGGTGTTTAAAAAGGTATTCAAAAGCTTATAAGCAAAATAAGGGTAGGAGTTAACTAACTTTTTATGAATCCCATTGTTGAGGCTACATCGTCGGCCTAAATATTGAGATGTTGTAAAATAAATGTAATTCTGC
Organism: Oncorhynchus kisutch; assembly: GCF_002021735.2. Taxonomy (NCBI): domain Eukaryota; kingdom Metazoa; phylum Chordata; class Actinopteri; order Salmoniformes; family Salmonidae; genus Oncorhynchus; species Oncorhynchus kisutch. The sequence goes on from NC_034196.2 coordinate 3,802,852, forward strand.
TGGTATAGGCTTTTGTTATGGGGCGTGCAGTGAGACGTGTTTTGCAGGATTTATAAATTGCTGGGATATTATACGCGCATTTAATGATGAAGATGACATCAATTGGGCGGCAGGTAGCCTAGTGGTTAGAGCGTTGGGCTAGTAACCGTTGCTAGATCAAATCCCTGAGCTGACGAGGTAAAAATCTGTCGTTCTGCCCTGAACAACACTGTTCCTAGGCCGTCATTGTAAATAATAATTTGTTCTTAACCGACTTGGCTAGTTAAATCAAATTAAAAAGCGCATAACACTGGGCGATATCCATGATTCTTTGCCTTTGCAGTTTTGAATAACAAATGTATTAAATCATCTAAAAAAAGAATAGTAACAATAAGCGATTGCAAAAGCCCTAGGCCACTAGGCCTTATAACAACAACGCCAACACCACATCAGTAATAATGATGTTACGACATACAACACGAGTTAATTTGTACAGCTTTACACTTTTTAAATTATCGTCCATGGATCGTCAGTTCAGCTTGTTTCTTGATTCAAAAAGCAAAGAGAGATCAACTAATAACAATCTGATTATATAATCGCATACACATTTAGCAGGTGTTATGGGGGGGGGTGTGTAGCGAAATGCTTGTATGATACTGTAGTATACAATCTGTTATTCTATTCTTATCTAAACTGCTATTCTATTGTTTATTAATCTAATACATACCCAAACATGTATGAGTTAGGACCAAATATAAATCAAGACTAATCTCTGGACTGATTTCATGAGATTGTCTAACAGAAATCGAATCAAAATCAAATGTTATTTGTGACATGCGCTGAACACAACAGGTGTAGACATGAAGACATGAGAAGATATTCACAGTAACACTTACTGATAACGATTCTAATCAGTGCTACCCCCAAGACTACAATTTGTTGGGCTATTATCATATAGCATGTTGTTACACACTATTTCTACAGTTCCTACACACAATAACACAATAACACCATTCATCATTGCTTGCAATGCTATTATATTTGTTGATAGTTTCATACTCTTCCACATTATATAACAGACACAAAATATACATCAAACATAATTGCTTTCAATGCTGCCAATGCTGTTATACTTTCTATAATATTCTATATTTATATATACTTATATTTATATATACTTATATATACTTATATTTATATATATTTATATATACTTATATTTCACCAGCTCCATTCATATAACACATTTGACACAATATTTACAAATACCTGTAATTACATACATACGCACGCGCGCGCGCGCACCCACCCACGCACACACTACACACACTGCAGAGTAAGAATAACACTCCGCGGCTAAAGCTAAACTGTGAAGTCTCATGCAGCATCCGCGTCTCCAGTGTGTCATGATTGCAGAGCACTCAACACAGAGCCTGAATGCAAGCTCTCAATTGGCCAGGCCTCCTCTCCTCCGCATCCATTTCCAGTCAATGTGAAGTGACTGGCCCTTTAAAGTCGATACTGTGTTTTAGGAGCCGCTGCCTCAGAAGGTTTGTTTTCTGTGTTAGGCTAATAATCTGAAGTGATGCTTCACAAGATGTTTCATCTAAAGCCCTTCACAGAGAGACCCGGTCCCTGTGTAGCACAGTGGATCTATTGAGATAGGAACATCGGCAATGCGGGCGTGGAGTGTACTTATCAGATCAGCATCAAGGCTTAGACTACAGAACTAAAAGATGTCAATGTCAACCAAGAATGTATTACTTGAGTTTAGTAATAGATGAACACCATCAGAGATACATGCAGGGAGTGTAAACGTGGTATATATATATTTTTGTAAATATGATGATTATGTAATATGTTTACAAGAGAAAATGATTGATACTGAGCTACTATGATTGCAAAGCTCAAATGAGCCATGAGATGGTCTCTCATAATGCAGGATAAATGTGAAACACTATCTGACTATAGCTTCTTATTTAATAGCTAGAGGTAATGTTCGTCTGAGTTAATATTGCCTGTAATTTAATTTACTGGCCGAAAGGTTGAAATATTCTAATTGACATATTGGTTGATATTTATGGAAGGTTTTCCAGATGATCTAAACATGTTGGACATTCATCTGGTAAAGTTTAATATGGTAAGCCATACACAGACAGTTTGACCATCTGTTGTAGGAAAGAGGAGTCCACCATACATCCCCACAATACAACGCGCAGAACCTCCAGCATTTCTCCTTCATAACGAGTGTCCACTCACGTGAGATGCGGGTCGTGTAGTGTTATGGTGTTCAAAAAGATATTCAAAAACTTGAACAAAAAAAACGTTGGAACTTAACAGTTGCATTACGCCCATCTGCTGTTGGAAAGAGGAGTGCAACACTGAACACAATGCAACCCACAGAACCTCCAGTGTTTCTCCTTCATCATTTCCCCCAAACATTCTAAACTGCTCGTTTCTAGTTTTATTTATTTCATTCGGGAATAATTCCACATCTTAAAGACACATTTTTCCTGGTGAAGGACGCAATATTATGTGCCAAACGGCACCAAATCCCCTAAATAGTGCACTGACTAGAGCCCCGTGGGCCCTGGTCAAAAGTAGTGCACTGACTCGAGCCCCATGGGCACTGGTCAAATGTAGTGCACTGACTCGAGCCCCATGGGCCCTGGTCAAAAGTAGTGCACTGTAGAGAATAGGGTTACATTTAAGACGCCGCCACAGAGTATGGTGGCATGTTGGGAACATAACTAGAGGCAGAATGTGATTGACTGTCTAACGTATTACTGTGGACATAGTGAAAGGGCTTTAATGGTTCCAAGCTTGAGAGGGAGCTTGGCACTAGAGAGGGAGCCTGGGAACGGTTTATCCCGACAGTCAGTGGGCACAGCGGCATCTCTGTATGTGCGTGTGCGTGCATGCTTGTGTGTGCATGCTTGTGTGTGCATGTGTGTGAAAAGTTTCGCACCCTAGGCAAAGTCATAGTCAGTGGGCACGGTGGCATCTCCCTGCTCGGACTCCAATCCCTCAGTGGATGGCAACAGGTCCTGCAGAAAGAGAGGTGTGTGTGTGTGCAGGTGCGTGTGGTTGCGCCAGAGAGGTTAAGGGAGTGACCCTGCTCAGGGGGGTGTGATGTGGGGGGGGGTTCTGATGGTAACCTGATACAGAGCCACTGGTCTGAGGTTTATAATCACCAGCAATTAAAGCCCCAAGCCCAGCACCCAGTGTTGTCTGGGTCAACGTGTTTCTGAATGTGATTCCTGTCACACACGCAGGAACACACACGCATGCATGCACACACGCATTCACGTGCATTCACTATACATCACACACACACACACACGCATGCACACGCACACACACACACACACACACACACACACACACACACACACACACACACACACACACACACACACACACACACACACACACACACACACACACACACACACACACACACACACACACACACACACAGGGATCACTATGTCTCTGAGCCTCCTGTTCCAAAAGGTGCTTAGGAAAAATGCCTGATCTTTCTGTCCACAACGGGTGTGTTGTGTGTGTGCATCAGTGTGCGAGCACGTGTGTGTGTGTGCCTGCCAATTTGGGCCTGCCTTATGTAAAACTGACTGTGCCTACTTCCACACAAAGACCAGCCGTCAGTCATTAAGGTGAAGTTTTTTTACAACATGGAAATAGTGTATGCATTCTGCTACACAATAATGTTATATGTGACCCATATCAGCATAAGGCTCCCTTGGCCCTGTCCCCATTTACCCTGAAACCCCAAATACTTCTATTCCCTCCAGTGGGGGGCAGCAATTAAAATAAAACATGGAGGATTTTGTATTGTGAAATGGACATGGTTGGAAGCCATAGTGATGAATGATGGGGCATTGTTGTGGTTGGGACCAGAAGCATCCCCATATGCGGAGTTCGTTTGTTTACAACCATCTTAACCAGTGACTGGTCAGGTGTGTACAAAACCGTCAAACTGAATTTATTGCTCTGCTGCAGAGAGGGTTCGATTGAAACCTCTCTCTCCCTTTTCCACTGTGCAGCTTGACATTCCACCTCAGTGGTGTTTCAACACCAGTGTACTTGCTAGGCCTGTAGGAAGGGTTAGACTGCCGTGAGTTCTGAGGACCAGAAAGAGCTGGGCGTCACTCATTCCTCATTCTGGCTCTGGAGAGAAAAACAAGGAGATATTTCTCATTTGTGTCAGTCTCTCATCTGGCTCTGGACTGACAGCTGTTGTAATGGGGCGTAATAGCAGGAAATCAGAGTGGGTTTACTCTGCCTAAAGGGGGGTGGTGGAAGAGCAGGGGCAGAGGGGTAGAGGGGCATGGGACAGAGCAGACGCTGTAGTAACTAAAGCCCCTCTGTCAGCCAGGCCCCGAAACAGAAACATAGCGAGCCGTGAGCTGCCGTGAGCCGCAGGCCACACAGGAAGTTGCAAAGCACCGCCAATCAGGGGCACCCTGGGATGCTGACACGGTAACCTGAGTGGCCGTCCTCGCCGATGAGTTGGGGTTGGGGCGGTCAGCGGTGCTAGGGGACGGAAGGCGTGTGCGTGTATGAGGTTGGGGGGGGGGGGGGGGGCGTATGTAGCCTATCCAGCCATCCTCATCAACCCGCCCCGCTGCCAGCCTGCTTCCCACCAGGCACTGATGAGGTCTCCGTAGAAACTGAGAGGAGCAAGCCGTGAGTGAAACCAGACCTGGTAGAGGCAAAAGAGACTTGAGATGTCAGATTGTCTGACAGGAGAAGTCAGGAAGGTAAACAAACACAGGACATCAGGATGTGTCTGTCCTTTACTGATTTAGGAGGAAATTAGGTGTTTTTACCTGGTAGGAAAATAGGGTAAGTATCCTGTTTGGATAAGAAAATATGCCTATATCTCATACAATGGTAATTTTGGTCTTCATAAGGAATGCATGTTGGAATGCTTTCATAATAGTACCTGTGGAAGAAAATGTACATGGACATTTCAATAAGAAATTTGCCCATCTTCAGTACTACGTTCAAGCTCAATAATCTTGGGGATGAATATACTTCTCTTCGGCTGTAGGTAGATGAATGTGGAGCTGAGCGGAGCAGAGAGGAGGGCTGGAGGAAAGCTTTGTGGAGAGAATGTTTCTCCTAAAGGTGATAGGGGATTGGCATGCACCCAGAATAAACAACAGCTTTTTGATACAAAGGCATAATTAACTACAAAGCTAGTGAAGATGAAGAAAGATGATGATATGCACACACATGCGTGTATGCCATGCAAAATAACACACAGACACACACACACACACACACACACATTCTGTGTTGTGTCATAGAGTCTGAGGCAGACAAGCTGTCATGGTAGATTACGGTTCCGTTCCACAACATTTATTTCTGAACTGTCCTCCACAATGCATCATTAATCAACACGTGGTATTCTCAGTAAAGAGGGCCATAGATAGTCGGGTTTAAAGTACACAATAAACTCTGGAATGGTTTCACAAAGTCTGAGTAGGCTTTTGTTGTGAGCGGTGTGTATTCTCGCATAATGACGTATATACTGTGCCTCCGGTCCTTACCCTCATCATTCAGTAGTCCTATCTATGAGCTCAAATGGATGTAGCTGGAACAGAGCATTTTAGGTGATCGGGCCAGGGAAGGAGAGGTGTGTGTGTGTACCGTGGTACCTTTTCCCAGGGAAGAGGCTGAGACATCCAGCCAGCCAGGTCTGTACAGTCAGTCTCAGACCTGTCTTAGTACGTCGTTGTGTCATTTCTTTGTGGACGTATCCCAGAGTGCTTCTCTTTCAGCACTAGAGTCAGTGGAGCGTGGAAGCCAGGCACATAAGAACTCCGACTCAACCTCATGGCGTCATTCTGGAACTGGGATATCCCAAATGGCACCCTATTCCCTATATAGTGCACTACTTTTGACTGGGGCCTACAGGGCCGCTGTGTAGGAAATAGGGCACAATTTGGGACGCCTGGCATTGAGCCGGGGAGATGCTGCCTTCTACCAAATCAGTCTGCTGCTCCCTGCCTGGTCGGCTATGATTGGTGATTGGCTTCCCCCAGCCCCTTATACTTGGCCCTTCACCCCTCATCTCTAGCCCTTTGGGGTTGTTACCATGCTTATGTCACTGTGTTTATGTGAGAGATCTCTGAGCTCTGGAGACGGGGGTCGTTTCCTCTTAGTAGACTGACTCGACTCTCCTTGTCATGCACGCATGAACGCAAGCGTGGACACACCCACAGATGGTCAGGCTAGGGGCCATCTGCAGACCATTAGTACAGCCTTTCTCTGTCCGTCCACATCGGCCCCGCCCTGCCCCTGAAACACTGACTGGGTCAACCCGAATGTCTGGATCTAAACAGGCTGGACATGTCCAGTTCAAACAAACTAACACTAACACCTGATCTCTCAAAAGCCTCTTTTATGAAGGTTATGACAAGGCCAGTCAGAAACGATCAACTAAATGTAGTACTTCATTGATAGTACTTTAGTTTGTCATATGTGCCCCTCGTTGCATATACTTACGTGGCTAACAGCTGTGATATTGGTGTAAAACATCAAATTGGCTAAATATTCTTCATGTCAAAATCATGACGGTGGGAACATTTACTTTGGCAAAAATGGAGCCCGGATAGCGAGGCCAAGAAATGCAGTGAACCTATTAGTTTGAAATTAAATAATTCTCCACTTCCATTCAACTCATAATGTAAACTGATGGACTGAACAAGCAAAAACCAAATTCTGCAATATTGACAGACCTTTTTTTTTTTTTAAGTGATCTACAGTATCTATTAGAAAATAAATCAGCATGATTCTCTCTGTCTTTCTCTCTCTTCTCTCTTGCCCTCTCTTAAAATCAGACCTGAACATGTAATCAGCCAGGCTCTGCTTCACATCTGTAATGTTAGTGCCCTCAGAAGAGCTGATTTGGTTCAGTGTGGAACAAGTGTTGAAAGTTATAAAAAAAAAAAGGTTTACGGTTGATATATGGAAGAGGTCATTTATTGAATTATTTGCAAATCATTGGAAGGTGGGGATACCTGATTTATTAAAGGTCCAGTCCGAATGTCCGAATGTGGCTTTTCACATTGTGCATCCATTTAAGTTCATGGATTTGACTAGTTCAATGCAGCTATAAACATGGTCATATTTTGTACATAAAGTTGACATAACAACAAGTCTGGTTAAAGACCGTTTCTTTTTTTTAAATGACGTTTTTTTTGTCCTCCTCTATAGCAGAATATTGATGCCACAGCTCTCTCTCTCTGTCTCTCTGTCTCTCTCTCTCTCCTCTCTCTCTCTCCTCTCTCTCTCTCTCTCTCTCACAGTAAGTTCGGTACAAAGTGTGCCCGGTGCGGCCGCCAGATCTACGCCAGCGACTGGGTGCGTCGGGCCAGGGGCAACGCCTACCACCTGGCGTGCTTCGCCTGCTTCTCCTGCAAGAGGCAGCTGTCCACGGGGGAGGAGTTTGGCCTGGTGGAGGACAAGGTGCTCTGCAGGATCCACTACGACACCATGGTGGAGAACCTCAAACGGGCTGCTGAGAGCGGTGAGTCACTGGGCTCTCTCGAACCTGCTCTGAGTGCGGGTTCACTGGTCTAGGGCGTCCTATCTCAGTGTTCTCTCTCGAACCTGCTCTGAGTGCGGGTTCACTGGTCTAGGGCGTCCTATCTCAGTGTTCTCTCTCGAACCTGCTCTGAGTGTGGGTTCACTGGTCTAGGGCGTCCTATCTCAGTGTTCTCTCTCGAACCTGCTCTGAGTGTGGGTTCACTGGTCTAGGGCGTCCTATCTCAGTGTTCTCTCTCGAACCTGCTCTGAGTGTGGGTTCACTGGTCTAGGGTGTCCTATCTCAGTGTTCTCTCTCGAACCTGCTCTGAGTGCGGGTTCACTGGTCTAGGACGTCCTATCTCAGTGTTCTCTCTCGAACCTGCTCTGAGTGCGGGTTCACTGGTCTAGGGCATCCTATCTCAGTGTTCTCTCTCAAACCTGCTCTGAGTGTGGGTTCACTGGTCTAGGGCGTCCTATCTCAGTGTTCTCTCTCGAACCTGCTCTGAGTGTGGGTTCACTGGTCTAGGGCGTCCTATCTCAGTGTTCTCTCTCGAACCTGCTCTGAGTGTGGGTTCACTGGTCTAGGGTGTCCTATCTCAGTGTTCTCTCTCGAACCTGCTCTGAGTGCGGGTTCACTGGTCTAGGACGTCCTATCTCAGTGTTCTCTCTCGAACCTGCTCTGAGTGCGGGTTCACTGGTCTAGGGCATCCTATCTCAGTGTTCTCTCTCAAACCTGCTCTGAGTGTGGGTTCACTGGTCTAGGGCGTCCTATCTCAGTGTTCTCTCTAGAACCTGCTCTCTAAAGTTGCTGTCAAAACGATAACCTACTTACTGTATGTGTACACTTTTATATAGTATACAGCTACACAACACTGTAGGATACACTACGCTACTAAAAAAAGGTGTTATCTAGAACCTAAAAGGGTTCTTCAGCTGTCCCCATAGGAGAACCCTTTGTTGAACCCTTTTTGGTTCCAGGTAGAACCCTTTTGTGTTCCATGTAGAATCCTTTACACAAAGATTTATACATGGAACCCAAAATATTTCTACCTGGAACCAAAAAGGTTTCTCCTATGGGGACAGCCCAAAAAACTATTTTGGAACATAACACTGTGATGTAACTGTGGGGATAACAATTCTCACTGGGAAAACTCTAAATGTAGCTTTTTCCCCTCTCTCTCTTTTTTCTGTCTTTCTCTCATTCTTCCCTATCCTCCCTTTCTTTCCCCCTGTCTCTGTGCCCCGGTGTCTCAGGCAGCGGCATCACTCTGGAGGGGGCAGTGCCGTCAGAGCAGGACAGCCAACCCAAGCCTGCCAAGAGAGCACGCACCTCCTTCACAGCTGAGCAGCTGCAGGTGAGTCACAGAGGAGGGAACCACATGTCCCTGTCTCCTCATTTTCTATTTCCAATAATAGGTCAATAACAAATGTGAATTATTTTACAAATAGGCTGGGGAATATGATTTCTCTGTCTTAGTGACTTTCTAATGGTCGTCGTTGGCAACATTGTCCGATGTGGTTTGGTGTCTCGTTCATTTCAACGGGCTCCTTGTAGTTTAGCTCTGCGGTGGTGTTACATTGTCATTTCTGGACGCTGATACTCCGCTATTTGCTGATATACAGACAAAATAGCTGAGACAGTCATATATTTCTAATAACTTATGTACAATTCCCAGGTGATGCAGGCTCAGTTTGCGCAGGACAACAACCCCGATGCACAGACCCTGCAGAAGCTGGCGGACATGACGGGTCTCAGCAGGAGAGTCATACAGGTGAGGGTCCGTTCACGCCGTCTCAAAGCAATGATGTAAATAAGTTGTAAGTTGCTTTGGAGTGTATGCTAAGTATCACATGACTCATGGTGGTAAAAACAATGAGAATATAGCGACATGTCATATGACAGCTGGTAACATTGCATTTTCATAGGTTTGGTTTCAAAACTGCAGAGCAAGACACAAAAAGCATACCCCCCAGCACAGCGGACCCTCGCAAGGCCACCCCCAGTCCCGGATGCCCCCTTCGCTGCCCGACGACCTGCATTACTCCCCCTTTGGCAGTCCTGAGAGGGCGCGTATGGTGGCCCTGCACGGATACATCGACAGTGAGTGTTACGTTGGTTAGTCTCTTCACTACATCCTCACAAAGCCCTCTACTCTGCTTCACCAACTCCCTTTTCAGTACTTTCCTCCTTACGTCTCCGAGGAAATAAAGGAAGACGGATAGAGGTATGACGATAAAAGAGGAGGGATTTGTCCTTGTCTACTCAGTAGTGGCTGTGTTTCGCTGTGTCAATAGTTCACGTTTTCTAACAATAAAACAAATTGTACTGTGCTTGAGTTCCTTTACCGGTCCCCCATCTTGATACTGTGCTGAACTGACTTATAATATTTCACGTGTGTCCCTCTCTTCTGTTCCACCAGGCCACCCATTCTCCGTTCTAACGACACAGAGCCTGAACCCCCATCAAGCCATGTCGCTGCCCCAGCTACCCCTCAGCCGCTAACTAATGTACGCTGCCCCGCCCCCCCCCCCCCCCCCCCCCCTCCCCCCCGACCCTTGAATCCTGACCTCCCATCAGCAAGATGACTTAAGGAGAGGATCAAGTTTTGAGAAGCTCTCTACTCTTGACCTCTCACCCTTAACCACTCGGACAGAGAGCGAAAGAGAGAGAGACTGCCTCATCGACTCTTTTCCCACGAACAGGATTATGATTATACAGCCAGTCTGACTGTTGTCATGGAGGATGTGAGCCCTTCCTTTTGCTCACTGGGACTTATTCAAGGCCAAGACACATTGAACCAGACTATGAGCTCCTTGTGCAGAGCTGGACTGAAAGGACTCCTCTCTCCATCCTCCGATTGGGGTGACGGGACCAGGCTAACAGGAATACAGCTACATGTGCGCTGTCAAATTTCTGAAGATTTACCTATGAGGGGGAAAAAAACGACAAGGGATTGGACTTGTGAGCTTTACAGAGGACACGGAGGTAAGAAACCTCCCTCCTTTCTCTCTATGATGATACCATGAAGGAATGCGAAATAATGGAGTTTTGTTGTGGAATCTGCTTCGAACTTAAAATTAGTACGATTTTTTTTTTTAAAGTCACAGCTGTTAGTATTGGTATTATTTGAGATCATGTGGTAATCAGCTCTTCGTTAATACACTGTCATCAGCAGCCTTCTGTACAGGATATAAGCCTCAGATGAGGGTAGATTGTGTGCCTTATCTTATCCATGATAAGCAAACAGAACGGCCCTTATACAGTTGTTTTGAATTAGGACTCATTTCCAGGCAGCTGAGGTAAAACACCACAATTCACAAAGAAAACGAAAAACTCAAATTTATTAGGATGATTTAAAAAAAAATTGTGGCAAGGTGTAACTTTACATTTTTACTGGTGAAAATATTGAAATACAATTATAATTTTTTTTTTTTTGGGGGGGGGGGGGTGATTTTAATTTTCACCATATCCTCATGTGCAAAGATAAATATAAATGTATTATTATAATATGGATATTTCAATCATTTGACACTCCAAATTGTAAAATTAGGATTTACAGTAACAGCCTTGTGAGGCGTTTGGCATTGCCATACCTCTGTTAAATGTTGAACAATCACATTTGAGTATGAGAGAAAGAGAGGGAGGTCTGAAATGTGTCACCCGATAACCTTCCTCCACTTGTAAAGGACTAAAAGACGATACATGTCACATTACATGTAATCCCTACCCTTTTTCTAACCAGGTGTACTGTCACTAAATTATCATTTATGTCTGTGCAGGACCCATGTCAAGTCAGTGTTTTTGTTGCTGTCTTCTACAATTAGTCCAGCCTGTGTGCTTCACTTCTATGGGGTGGAACTGAGATGTGGTACAGAGGACTGGGGATATGATGTGTATATAGACGTTTGTTAGCTGGTCAGCCTGGGGAGAGGGAGATTGTGTGAAACTGTAACGTTTGTGTCTTGGCTGTGGAGTGGAGTCAGTGAGGAATAGGATCCTGTGTTTACAAAGGGACTAAGGGAGACAAGACCTCAATGTTCTCGTATTTATTGAGACAATAGCCTGTAAGCACTTTTTTTCCCGGAAATTGTCAACTTTGTCTTGTTTTATAAAAAAAAAAGAAATGAAATCGAAAGTTTATTTGATTGACTGTGCATCACATAAATGTTTTGTGTACTAAATGCAATAAAATGAACTTTAAAATGTGACATTTGTATTTTATTTTGACTAACAAAGCCCCTAATCCCAAACAATCCACTAGCAAGGACGCACAATCCACACACACTGGAGCCAATTTAGAGCCAATTTAGAAAATAGATGTGGGGAAATCAGTGGTTGGTATCAAATGATCCTGAGGGGCTGGACAACTGATCTCTGTATGCTTGCTATGTATTTTGCTACTCATTGTACATTTCTATATACAGGGCACTCAGAAAGCATTCAGACCCTTTGACTTCTTTCACATTTTGTTACATTACAGCCTTATTCTAAAATGTATTCAATCGTTTTTTCCCCCTCATCAATCTACACACAATACCCCATATTGACAAAGCAAAAACTGTCTTTTATAATTTTTAGCAAATTTATTCAAACTGAAATATCACATTTACATAAGTATTCAGATTCTTTACTCAGTACTTTGTTGAAGCACCTTTTGCAGCGATTACAGCCTCGATTCTTCTTGGGTAAGACGGTACAAGCTTGGCACACCTGTACTTGGAGAGTTTCTCCCATTCTTCTATGAAGATCCTCAAGCTCTGTCAGGTTGGATGGGGAGCGTCGCTGCACAGCTATTTTCAGATCTCCCCAGAGATGTTCGATCAGGTTTCAAGTCTGGGCTCTGGCTGGGCCTCTCAAGGACATTCGAAGACTTGTTCCGAAGACACTCCTGCATTGTCTTGGCTGTGTGTTTAGGGTCATTGTCCTGTTGGAAGGTAAACCTTTGCCCCAGTCTGAGGTCCTGAGCGCTCTGGAGCAAGTTTTCATCAAGGATCATTCTGTACTTTGCTCCATTCATCTTTGCCTCGATCCTGACTAGTCTCCCAGTCTCTTCCACTGAAAAACCTCCCCACAGCATGATGCTGCCACCACCATGCTTCACCATTGGGATGGTGCCAGGTTTTCTCCAGACGTGACGCATGGCATTCAGACCAGTGTTCAATCTTGGTTTCATCAGACCAGAGGATCTTGTTTCTCATGGTCTGAGACTCTTTATGTGCCTTTTGGCAAACTCCAAGCGGGCTGTCATGTGCCTTTTACTGAGGAGTGGTTTCTGTCTGGCCACTCTACCATAAAGGCCTGATTGGTGGAGTGCTGCAGAGATGGTTGTCCTTCTGGAAGGTTCATCCATCTCCACAGAGGAACTCTGGAGCTCTGTCAGTGTGACCATTGGGTTCTTGGTCACCTCCCTGACCAAGGCCCTTTTCCCCCGGTTGCTCAGTTTGGCAGGGGGGCCAGCTCTAGGAAGAGTCTTGGTGGTTCCAAACTTTTTCCATTTAAGAACGATGGAGGCCACTGTGTTCTTGGGGACCTTCAATGCCGTAGAAATGTTTTGGTACCTTTCTCCAGATCTGTGCCTCAACACAACCCTGTCTCGGAGCTCTACGGACAATTCCTTCAACCTCATGGCTTGGTTTTTTCTCTGACATGCACTGTCAACTGTGGGACCTTATATAGACAGGTGTGTGCCTTTCCAAAGTGTCCAATCAATTGAATTTACCACAGGTGGACTCCAATCCAGTTGTAGAAACATCTCAAGGATGATCAATGGAAAGGATGCAGCGGAGCTCAATTTCAAGTGTCAAAGCAAAGAGTCTGAATACTTATGTAGATGTGTCAGTTCTGTTTTAATTTTTTTAACATTTGTCATTATGGGGTATAGTGAGTAGATTGAAGAGGGAAAAAAACGATTTCATCAATTTTAGAATTAGGCTGTAATGTAACAAAATGTGGAAAAAGCCAAGGGGTTTGAATACTTTCCGAAGGCACTGTAGGCCTCTGCAGGTCATTCTGGTGTGTGTGCATTTCCAGTCTCAAATAGCCGCCTGTCTCATTTAATAGCCAATAATCGGCACACGTTGTCAACATATAAACAGCTGTTTCAAATAAATGTTATTGTTCACGAGTTAACTTTATTGAGCACCATTGAGAGTGCTCAAAAGTAGATAAAGGACAATGGGTGTGTTATTATAATGTTTATACCGGTCACAATAAACAGTATGGTAGACTTCACAAAATTTTTCTGAGCAAAAGCTGTGTGCATTAAGGAAATAGACACCTGGCGGTTGTGTTCAGTGATTGAAAAGCAAATAAACGGCCGGGCTATTATTTGAAGTATTATGGTATGTCCGGTACGTACCTGGTTGTGTGTGTGCATACTTGCATGTCTCGGTGTGTCAATTTGTGTGTAAAAGTGTGTGTGCCCGGCGCTGGGCAGGAAGCAATCACAGGCCGATGGCTGAGCTGGCGGGTTCTTCATGGGTCAGTGTGCGCAGTAATGACTCATCTCCTCCCCTCTTCTTCTCCACCACTCTGCAGCTGATTCGTCCGGCAAGCCCAGCTGAGCGCCATCACAGACAGGAAGCCACTGTCAGGCTGCATCGTGAGATTGATCCTCTAACCTAGGTCCTGTTTCAAAGGGCAGCTTTAGCCGAGACAGACTAAAACGTCTCACTCGCAAATATACGCTTGTCTGCCTGGGCAAAAACACTACAGCACAACATTATAGTAGAAAATGCAATTACTGGATCCAAAGCCTTATAATGAGAAATATAGTAAGGCACCTAAATAGAAGCCTGACTGAAACAAAGCCTATCGGAAACAGTATATTGTGCTGATGGATATCTTGCATATATAAGAGGGAGTCATATTTCATGTTCATTTGCATCCATTAAGCTGCTGAGTCTTCGAGGACACTTGAGAGAACAATCTGACACTGATTACATTGGCCTGCACTGGTAGTACAGTCATTTCGGCACCATGCAGAGAGAGCAGAGCAGGGACATTTAAGGACAGAACATTACAAGTAAACAAAAGTGTTTACAAGTTATAAATCAAGGATTGGTGGGGGGGGGGGTTCTCTCACGCTGCATGAAAATGTTTGACTAAATGAGTATATTCTTCTAGCACGACTTCCTCCACATATTTCATTTCAGTAGCTCACATGTGCTTCACTGCGTTTATGTGCATCTGAAATAGACTTCCTTAATTTTGTTTTTATGTATCTGGTCAAATTAAACCTAATTAAAATAAAAACGAACATGTAGCATATTTCAGATTTCACAAAATATAATTCACAGGTAGGCCTGTATGCACCACAGTTGAACATTCCATAAATGAGCTGCCTTTTAATTGTTTTTCTCCGCTCAAGCCTGCAACTCAATGTCCAGTTCTGAAATGTGGCCTAGTTTTTCAGGTGATGTCCAACGATCTCGTCCCAGCTCTTCCGACAAGTGGACACAATCCACTCATGTTCATAGTCATCTGCAGGAAATAAGGTCAGAATAATAATAATAGGGTCAGAATAAGGCAACAACCTTTTAAAACTCTTTTTAAACAGTCAATTCCTCTAAGAACTACAAGTCTAGTATAAACAAATAACCTATTCTAATAGCCTAGTTCATAAAAAAAACATTTAAACATTTAATCAAGGGAGACGGGGGAAACGCCTCTGGACTGGAAGCAGCATATCATTGTCATTCAATTCGAGCTTCTGAAACGAACACATTCAACTTATAAGTCCCGTTCACATCTCCGTCAAATCAAGGTAACAATTAGGAGAAAATAACTTCTTAAATCACACACACCAAAGAAATGTACGAAATTTTTTTTTTACAAGGATGACTCGACTACCAAAACAACAGATAATATATTGGTTTTCATATCGTTAAAACTGAAATGAGGTAATCGTTGCAGATCACGGGGTAGCCTTAACTAGGAGGCTACAGCTTCTCTGTTGGGACTGAATCCGGGCGTCGCAGCTGCACACACTTGAGTGCTCACCCTGTGGAACAGTGTGCGCCGGGCCCATTGTTGGGAACAGGTCTGAAGCTCTCGCCTGATTGTGTGTAATTGCCTGCGATAGTCCTAACAGCCACTCCGTCGGCTCTCTCGCCACTCTACCTGGCTCACGCGTTCGGCAATTGAAATCACAGTTGCGCCCTGGCCCGGAGCCGCACCAGGCACCACAGCAGCTGCATACGAAACGAAGGCTATCCATCATTTTTTTTTTGTCGCGTTGTGTTGCCTCCCCTCTTTGCAACGGAGGTCACCGTCAAGAAGGACATCTCATCACTATTTTAAACCAATTAATACCTCTGCACCGGTTTCTGTTGGTGGCGAGGCCTTAGCACTGCAATTACCGTTTCCCTGAGCGCTTATGGTAATGAGATAGAATTCACACATTTTCATTTTTTTTGCTGTAATTTCCCCTCTTAGGATTGTGATCGCTTCACAGAGCGTTTAAGTCAATGCTAAATTGATACCTTAATACAATTCTATTTGAGGGCACAGGTGGCCACCATAGTTCGATGCAATCTGAAATAAATGGAAATTCAGAATCTAAACATTTAACACTTCATGTGTTTTTAAATTCTTTGCCTACTGTGGATTTCTTATTTAAACCTGCAATAAAGCCTTCTATAATGAATACTCGAAATAGTTTAGGGACTTTAATTTGCATATATTAATTATTGGGAAAATAATTTTGCCTACACACAAGTAAAAAATATATTTTAAAAAACCCAAATGGATAATACAAATATTATCCACCAGATCCAAATGATTTTAGCCTGCATGGTTGAATTGTTTTGTTCATTCGTCTACACATGACTGTCAAGTAACAAAAGAAAGAAAGATGAACTTGAAAAAACAAGTTTTACACTAAGGTGATGTCAGCATTAGTGGGACATTAGGTGTAGGCCTAGTGGGTACATTTGTGTTTTAGATACTGTACTATGGTAATATTGCAAAACACAAAAATGTGTATTGGGTTGTTGCTGAAAAAAATGGTTTGGTTAGGGTGAAATCATTGTTTTGTGTGTGTGGTCAGGTTTCCTAGATGGGGTGACCAGTTGAAACAGCACTGAGATATCAGCTGATGTAAGAAGGGCTTTATAAATACATGTGATTTGATGAACAACCCCCATAGATATGAATCCTTATGCTACAATGATAATGTTGTCATTCTGTCAATTATAAATCCACAATCTAGCTTTGTGTGTTAAAATGAATAGTTATTAGTAGTTCTTTCAAATATAATAACCATTCATGGAAACAGTTATATTTTATGAAAATTTGATTTATAGTACTTTTCAGCAGTAACAAATGCACCAAATTAAGCTTTCAATCCATTTACAAACATTTCCTACATTAGATATTCTAAAATACATTGAAATGTTGTTTTAGTTGTTCATAACAGCTCTGAATCGATTTTAGATGCTATATATAGCAAATAAGCAGCATAGGACAATGGTGGAAGGAATTAGAGGGACACAAGGCGAGGAAAGGAAAAGTTTGTCACAAAATGTTTAAAACAGAGTGTTATTTACAAGCTTCTACAAGGGCTTTTTGATGATGTGTCAAATGTATTACTAATGAAACAAATGGTGTCCCAGTTCATTTACTAAAGTGTCCCACTAACACACGCTTTTCAAATTTATTTTACCTTTATTTAACTAGGCAAGTCAGTTAAAGAACAAATTAATAGTGTTTCAATGATGGCCTAGGAACAATGGGCTTACTGCCTGTTCAGGGGCAGAACGACAGATTTGTACCTTGTCAGCTTGGGGATATGAACTTGCCACCTTTCGGTTACTAGTCCAACGCTCTAACCACTAGGCTACCTTGCCGCCCCGCTTTAGCAAAAGTATGGGTGTGATAGATGATCAAGTTGTTTCATCCCAAAAAATGTGAACAAGACCTTACTTGAAATAAACATTACTTGAGAGGGAGCAAACATAAAAACACCAGAAAGTGTCCCACTCATACATACTTCACCCTACATGTAGACTATATTGCATATTATAAACTGGGTGGTTTGAGTCCTGAATGCTGTTTGGTTGAAAACCGTGGTATATCAGACCATATACCACAGGTATTACCAAAAAAAAAACGTTTTACTATTCTAATTACATTGGTAAGCAGTTTATAATAGCAATAAGGCACCTCGAGGGTTTGTGGTATATGGCCAATATACCATGACTAATAACTGTATGCTTTGTGCCTAAGAACAGCCCTCAGCCATTGTATATTGACAATATACCACACCTCCTCAGGCCTTATTGCTTAATTCAATGTCAGTTGGCACATCATAAACATGACATTAATGCTACAAATATTTTCTTGTTGGTTGTCTTCCCATACTAATTCTGCCTTTCCCCCCCTGGCCCTGGTGGCGTCTATAACTGGATATAACTCGTTACCCAAACTCTCTCACAGAGAGGCTCACCCACGAGCAGCAATGTAAAAGGGAAACGATAATGGCTCCTTGTAAAAAGAGACGGTGTTTCCTGTCAACTAATGCAGCAGAAAGACTTAACAGTGGTAAATTAACGTAATGCCTGTCAGATCAGCTTGACCAATAGATCAGCCAACCAGCCAGGTTAGTTACTTAACGCCTGAATATAGTGTCATTATTCTGGGAGAGGTTATTTGTTGGAATGAAAATAATCTGAGTGGATTTACAATTGGAGAGGAGATAGTTTCAGGATTCAGTAAAGGACCCTGTGATATTACAGCAAACATGAACATTACTGATTGTATCTTCTGGAAAAAGCTTCAGCTTGATTGCGTTCCAAATGGCACGCTATTCTCTAGGCTACTTATAGTGCACTGCTTTTGACCAGAGCCATATGAGCCTTCGTCAAAACTGGGCACTTTATAGGGAAAAAGGTGCCATTTGGGATGCACATCTGGACTCACAATAGAGTGGCAGTAGCCTAGCCAGGGGTGTTTTACTTGGCAGTGGGATACAGGGCTTTGCAGACCTTTGGGGGGGTGGGGGGGCAGGTGCAATGATAATAAAAGCTAAAAAACAAGGGCAGCACCCACTCGCCACCACCCTCAAAAAGAGCAAACAATTGAATTACATTTCATAATTCATAACTTGAAATTCAAAACATACCAACTTCCTCTGTAGCCAACATTTCAACATTTATAGGCCTATTTATGTTCCGCAACAACAACACAAGTCAATAAGTATTCAATCCCTTTGATTTGCAAGCCTAAATAAGTTCAGGAGTAAACATTTGCTTAACAAGTCACATAATAAGTTGCATGGTCTCACTCTCTGTGCAATAATAGTGTTTAACATGATTTTTAATTGACTGCCTCATCTCTGTACCTCACACATACAATTATCCCTCAGTCGAGCAGTTAATTTCAAACACAGATTCAACCACAAAGACCAGGGAGGTTTTCCAATGCTTTCGCAAAGAAGGGCACCTATTGGAAGATGGGCGTCCTTCTTAACTCAGTTAACGGAGAGAAAGGAAACCGCTCAGCGATTTCACCATGAGGCCAATGGTGACTTTAAAACAGTTACAGATTTTAATGGCTATGATAGGAGAAACTTGAGGATGGATCAACAACATTGTAGTTACTCCACAATACTAACCTAATTGACAGAGTGAAAAGGAAGCTTGTACAGAATGCCAAATATTCCAAAACACGCATCCTGTTTGCAACACGGCACTAAAGTAATACTGCAAAAAATGTGGCAAAGCAATTCACTTTTTGTCCAATACAACACATTACTGAGTACCAATCTCCAAATGTTCAAGCATAGTGGTGTCTCCATCATGTTATGTGTATGCTTTTAATCATTAAGGACTGGGGAGTTTTTCAGGATAAAAAAAATAAACAGAATGGAGCTAATAAGCACAGGAAAATCCTAGAGGAAAACATGGTTCAGTCTGCTTTCCACCAGACACTGGGAGATTAACTCACCTTTCAGCAGGACAATAACCTAAAACCCGAAGGCCATATCTACAGTGAATTTTCCTGAGTGGCCGAGTCACAGTTTTGACTTAAATCTACTTGAAAATCTAGGGAAACACCTGAAAATGGTTGTCTAGCAATGATCAACAAACAATTTGACAGAGCTTGAAGAATTTAGAAAATTATGAATGGGAAAATGTTGCACAATCCAGGTATTGAAAGCTCTTAGAGACTTACCCAGAAAGACTCACAGCTGTAATCGCTACCAATGATGCTTCTACAAAGTATTGAATACTAATGTAAATACATTTGCAAAAATGTATAAAAAACATGTTTTCACATTGTCATTATGGGGTATTGTGTGTAGATGGGTGAGAGAAAAATATATATTTTAAACTCCCTATGGTCGATGTCCACTGCCCCGCGGAAAACGAATCAGCCAGGGTGAAACATATCAACAATGAAAATCCAACAGAAACAAAAGATAGCGAAGAATTCGGTGCTGATAGGACTGTGCAGAGATGTAGTGTGTATCAGCTCAATCTGCTCCCGTTTTCCACTATCGACTCTGTTCAGTTTGTAGCGTATATTCTGTTATACAATGGATCATGTACTTAATGTGTCTCTGGCATCAAAAAGCTGTTTAAATAGGCTATTCATGGGAGGTCTGGTGGAGCTGGAGAAATGAGAGCAACTCAGCTCACAATTCTAGGGAAAGAGAAAGGGAAAGTTTCTTCTGGACAGGGCCTAACTATACTGGCCCAATAAGCACTTGTCCTAAAGATATCCCTTATTGGTACAGTGGTTAGGGTTAGGTGTCCTGGGTTTAAGACCCGCTATGGTAATCACCCTAAATATTATTAGACAACTATACATTAGACAACTTTACAGAAAGCTCTTATATCACTCAAATAAGTCAATCAAATCAATGATTAGAACAGCCAGACTAAACAATAACTGACATGGAGGCGTAGAGCGAAGATCGGAGTACTGTAGGAAAGTTCAAATCCCAGGTGAGGACATAATACCAGTATAAATGAACATTCACAATCTAATCATCTATGTCAAATAGTTGAAAACACTATGTTAAATGCACTGTGTGTGTGTGTATCCCTAACCTTGCCAACAGACAAAGAGCTATGAATGGATGTGGTTTATTGGTTTATCATCAGCTCTACAAAAGTAAAAAGGTGTGATGTGTAAATCAACTTTTTTTGGGGGGGGGGGGGGGGGGGGGACATTTCTTTGGGACCATCAGGTGACATCCTGACAACTTATACACAGAATGTTCCTGCAACGTTCCCATGAAACATGTCTAGAACATTGATATCTTATATTCTGAGAACATGGCAACCATGTTGTGTATGTTTGGTGGGACCCTGATGGAATAATAGAACATTAATATCCTATGTTCTGAGTATGTTTGGTGGGACCCTGATGGAATAATAGAACATTAATATCCTATGTTCTGAGTATGTTTGGTGGGACCCTGATGGAATAATAGAACATTAATATCCTATGTTCTGAGTATGTTTGGTGGGACCCTGATGGAATAATAGAACATTAATATCCTATGTTCTGAGTATGTTTGGTGGGACCCTGATGGAATAATAGAACATTAATATCCTATGTTCTGAGTATGTTTGGTGGGACGTTGATGGAATAATAGAACATTAATATCCTATGTTCTGAGTATGTTTGGTGGGACCCTGATGGAATAATAGAACATTAATATCCTATGTTCTGAGTATGTTTGGTGGGACCCTGATGGAATAATAGAACATTAATATCCTATGTTCTGAGTATGTTTGGTGGGACGTTGATGGAATAATAGAACATTAATATCCTATGTTCTGAGTATGTTTGGTGGGACCCTGATGGAATAATAGAACATTAATATCCTATGTTCTGAGTATGTTTGGTGGGACCCTGATGGAATAATAGAACATTAATATCCTATGTTCTGAGTATGTTTGGTGGGACCCTGATGGAATAATAGAACATTAATATCCTATGTTCTGAGTATGTTTGGTGGGACCCTGATGGAATAATAGAACATTAATATCCTATGTTCTGAGTATGTTTGGTGGGACGTTGATGGAATAATAGAACATTAATATCCTATGTTCTGAGTATGTTTGGTGGGACCCTGATGGAATAATAGAACATTAATATCCTATGTTCTGAGTATGTTTGGTGGGACCCTGATGGAATAATAGAACATTAATATCCTATGTTCTGAGTATGTTTGGTGGGACCCTGATGGAATAATAGAACATTAATATCCTATGTTCTGAGTATGTTTGGTGGGACGTTGATGGAATAATAGAACATTAATATCCTATGTTCTGAGTATGTTTGGTGGGACCCTGATGGAATAATAGAACATTAATATCCTATGTTCTGAGTATGTTTGGTGGGACGTTGATGGAATAATAGAACATTAATATCCTATGTTCTGAGTATGTTTGGTGGGACGTTGATGGAATAATAGAACATTAATATCCTATGTTCTGAGTATGTTTGGTGGGACGTTGATGGCATATTCTCCTAACCCTCCGAAAAGGAAACACATACATTTTCTTGCAACGTCCCCATTTCTTATGTTCTGAGAACATGGTAACTACGTTCTGGGCGAGTTCAATTTAACAGCACATTGCATCTCTATGGGCTAAACTGTTTAGGATAAATGACCAGTCCCATATAGTCTTCCACACCATTCATTTTTGCTTGTTTTTTTCTCCTCTTATTCCTATGTTTAAGATCATTTAGAGCATATTGCTCATAATAATAATAATGAGGATATTTCATTGTTTACGCTTGCATTTCTGTTCCTATATTTAGCCGACTCCCCCCCCCCCCCCCCCATCATTACCCACCCTAATTCATGACGTCTGCATACTTACATTTAAAAGTCTGAAGGGGTAAATGGTTAATCATTTTATGTTTTACTTTATATATTTTTCTCAATACCTTAAGACCATAAAACAAATATGCTGCTTTTGAAATTCCATAGATCAGGCTCCCACTCACCACTATGCTTCAACCCTGTTATTATAGTGCAGGAACTGGGTGGGAGGTGGGGTTCTGGGTGGGAAACGACCAATGGGTGGGTTTCCCTGTGGGTCCTGCTTTTTGTTTCACATCCATGGGCTTTATAGCAAAGATAATAATGACATCATTGAAGTGAAACTGACAGCATTTTAGCAACGTGAAATCGTATTTATATCTGTTCATATATACCTCCAGGAAGAAGGTCATTTTTTTTCACGTTTTCATAAATTCTTAGAATGTTTGGGAATTACGTATACTAAGGCATTTGTGAAAATTCTATAGCAATATAGAGTGGGAAACCGCCCGTGCATTTGGACAGTTAATAGACACTGCAGTAAATAAAACATCTGCCTCATCCAGAAACAGAGTCTATGCAGACCGGTGCACCATAGCCAATCAGAGCTACAATAAGCCTTGACACAAATAACCCATTTGCTACAAGGGCCTGCCATCATTCAATTTGAACTGGACTGTGTGTTTACAGGCAGTTGCAACAGCGCGACTTGGATCATTAAAACGCATTCGCCAAAACATACACCTGAATGGATTTCTGCAAATATGTCAATACCATGGGAGTCCTCTTACATTTGGGAACTTTACAGTCCTATTGCTCAAACAACCATGAAAATGTAGGCTTTCTTTCCCTCAATTAAGCAAATCAACAACAAGATCAACAACTAATTCTACCCAGAGCAACATGAGCTAAAATATAATGAAGGAACATTAGATAAACCCTCTCAAACCTTTTCAGCTGGATGGCTGGCAAAATTGCACTGATAAACCATGGGGAATTGTAGCCGACATGTCCTTCTGTCGTTTACCTGCCTGGCTAACGTTGGCTAGCTTGCTAGCTACTTCCAGACACAAATGAGAGAACACCTCACTCTAATAATTTTACTCGCCCTAGCAGAGCTGGTTAGCTAGGCTGTTCACATGTTATCTAGAGTGTTCGTAACTTAACTATTGTTTTGCCTACGTTTACTGACACCAGTCATATTCAGCGGGTGTTGCGTAAATTCAACAGTTATTCTGCGCTCTGGCACACTCAGACGAGAGTGCTCTGAAATTGGAGTAGATAGCCAGAGTGAATTTGCGAACTCAAGAGATATGCTAACTGGATAACAGTCGTTCAAGTTCTCGTTCAAGCTAACCAAATGACACATGCATCTCTAGATGTGTATAGCCACCGAAAAACTATATGAGGGGAAAAAGTCAGTCACTCACCAATGAATGACATGACATCCTCCTAGCAGCTAACGTTAGCTATCTAGCTAACCTTAGGCTCCGTGTTTTTAGCTTGCTACATAAATAGATACGCTAGCCTATTAGCTATGTTATGACTGACTTGTGATCATTACCATTGGTAGTTTGATTGTATTGTGATGAAACAGACAGGGAGCAGGTCTCGAACCCTCGACCTTCTAGCCCGAGGTCCGGCGCGCTATCCACTGTGCCGCAAAAGCATACTCGTACGGCAGGGTCGATTTCCGCGCTTATAAACCCAGGGTCGTTACGCTACTCCCTCCTTTCAAAGAGCGCGTCCTCGCGCTAGCTTGCGACTCTACGTCTTACAGGAACGCGCTCACCGGCCAAGCACACGCACTGTCGTGGATGCGAGGTCCGATCACTTCTGACACCAATGCCCGGTGAGCGCGTTCCTGTAAGACGTAGATTCGCTAGCGCGAGGATGCGCTCTTTGAAAAGGAGGGAGTAGTGTAACGACCCTGGGTTTATAAGCGCGTAATCAACTCTGCCGCACGAGCATGCTTTTGCGGCACAGTCGATAGCGCGCAGGACTTCGGGCTAGGAGGTCGAGGGTTCGAGACCTGCTCTTTGCCGTTTCATTACACTAAGTATAAAGGTGGCCTGTCAGAAACTACAACCTCACAGTTCAGGCTGGATCTGATTTATCTCTAGAGAAACTGTGATGTGCGCATTGAGCTCACAGGGGGAAGAAATTAGGGAAATGGAATTCAAATAACTGAACCGACTTTGGTCAATTAGTTGTTAAAAAAAACAGAACATTATAGAAGTTTAGGTTAATCGCTCAGCACTAATACTGATACATAAGAAACTCAAATTTACCATCTGGATTAATGGGGAATACCAAAAAGGCTAAATCACTTTCCTTAAATGTATCCATAATGGAAAGAAAATTGCCTTTATGCTGTATGCTCCAAATTCATATGACCCTGTTTTTTGTATTCGATGAACAGCATATTGTTAGAATTAACTGAATGCCATCTGGTTATTGGGACAGACAGTAACACCATTTTGGACATGCTGGACAAATCTAACAAAACCAACTACAATTCACACGCAACCAAGGTTTTCCAGCATACAGACTCGTAGAGGCCTACAGTGCCTTCGGAAAGTATTCATTTTGTTACATTACAGCCTTATTCTAAAATGGATTAAATAGTTTTTCCCCCTCATCAATCTACACACAATACACCATAATGACAAAGTAAAAACAGGCTTTATTTATTTTTTGTAAATGCATAAAAAATAAAACAAATATCAGCAAGTATTCAGACCCTTTATTCAGTACTTTGCTGAAGCACCTTTGGCACCGTTTACAGCCTAGAGTTTTCTTGGGTATGACTCTACAAGCTTAGCACACCTGTATTTGGGGAGTTTCTCCCATTGTTCTCTGCAGATCCTCTCAAGCTCTGTCAGGTTGGATGGGGAGTGTAGCTGCACAACTATTTTCAGGTCTCTCCAGAGATGTTTGATCGGGTTCAAGTTCGGGCTATGGCTGGGCCCCTCAAAGACATTCAGAGACTTGTCTCAAAGCCACTCTTGCGTTGTCTTGGCTTTAAGCTGTATTTCCAGGCTCTAGCATTTTGCCCCATCCTAATATTGGTTTAGATTCTTCTGCCCCATGGCTGAGTATCAAGAGAAATATAGTGTATCCTATTGCCCTGGAAGAGGTGGTCTTCAGTGATATATCCCTTAATATTTCCCTTCAGTGATATATCCCTTAATATTTCCCTTCAGTGATATATCCCTTAATATTTCCCTTCAGTGATATATCCCTTAATATTTCCCTTCAGTGATATATCCCTTAATATTTCCCTTCAGTGATATATCCCTTAATATTTCCCTTCAGTGATATATCCCTTAATATTTCCCTTCAGTGATATATCCCTTAATATTTCCCTTCAGTGATATGCCCATACTCCAATATTTCATAATAATGCCTTTGGAACCCCCCAATCGTCCAAATATGGAATCCGTACCCTTACCAATATCATGGACAGTAATGGTTTGAGAACATTCCAAGAATCCGTACCCTTACCAATATCATGGACAGTAATGGTTTGAGAACATTCCAAGAATCCGTACCCTTACCAATATCATGGACAGTAATGGTTTGAGAACATTCCAAGAATCCGTACCCTTACCAATATCATGGACAGTAATGGTTTGAGAACATTCCAAGAATCCGTACCCTTACCAATATCATGGACAGTAATGGTTTGAGAACATTCCAAGAATCCGTACCCTTACCAATATCATGGACAGTAATGGTTTGAGAACATTCCAAGATTTGAAATACACATTAACGTCCAAATATGGAATCCGTACCCTTACCAATATCATGGACAGTAATGGTTTGAGAACATTCCAAGATTTGAAATACACATTAACGGGCAACTCTTATTTTCTATATTTAGAACTTAGGTCAGCAATGCTGGCCTATGGAGTCCCTTGGGAAACCCAACTACCAAAACATCCATTGATGGGATTTATAAATAAATTACATGGGCTCCCGAAAGGACTGATCTCTACAATATCTAAACATAATATCTGAGCTAGCCATTAAAGAAGTATGGTCTACAGATCTAATTTAATCTGTTCCATGCTTTAACTGGATCAGAAATATAACCCTGGCATCCCGTAATCCGAACCATCAATTTATACATTTCAAGTTTGTTCACAGTCTGTATTTAACACCCAGGAATATGTTTTATGATGAAATTGTCCCCAACTCCCAACTGTTCACTGAGTCACCTAAACATGTAAGCATATTCCTTCATATGATGTGGGAGTGCCCTGTAGTTAAATGCTTCTGGGGCAAAGTTATGAAATACATTGTAAAGTGCATAGCGGGGTGGGAAGCATGGTTTCTGGATGGGGAGAGGGAGGAAGTGGGCGGGTGGATGAGTGGGGACTGAGGTGGTGAATGGGTCAGGGTTATCTTTATATGCATTTATTCCATTTTCTAACCACCCTCTGAAAAATAAAAATGACAAAACTAAATTAAAAGGTGGTGGGGCATTGAGATCGCCTTAGACCAAAGGGAGAGTGTCCCCTACTGGCCCTCCAACAGTATCTGATCTCCCATCCAGAGACTGACCAGGACCAACAGCAGTGGTATGCTGCTGGCATTAAGGGAATGGTCTCTTTGAAATATTCCTTGCAGCAGAGTTACATTATTATGAAAACGTTAGTTAATGACCTAATGAAACTCTTTAGGGAAAATGTTCTAAAGTTGCGGGAACGTTTGTTGTTAGCTGGGATGTCAGTCGATCACTGCCTGCCTGCCTGCCTGCCTGCCACCTCGGCTCTGTGCGGTTTGCTCCATGCAAGACGCTCTGTGAAGTTCCTAAACCTCGTTCATACACAAGGCTCTCCTAGCCAGTGTTATTACACATGATCAAGATAATGATGAGGGCTTGGCTTTGGCAACAGCAGTCTTCAGATTACAAAGCCTCCAGTGTCCTACACTTCCCCTTGAAATGCCCATATGGCCTCATAGAATTAGAAGCACTCATTCGAATTCTAACTATGAAAGGTGTTCCAATTGGTTTCAGAAAAATAACCTTTCATCTGCAAAAGTCTCAAGATTTCTTTCGATTTCTATATATCTGTGATTCCTAGGTTGTTTATTTTTGGAGACAGAGCAGTGCTGGGGTGTGTTTGTGTTTGTGTGTGTGTGTGTGTGTGTGTGTGTGTGTGTGTGTGTGTTGCCAGGACAGGGGAGAGTAGTGCAGGGTAAAGAGGAGGATACAACAACACAGTCGATTATACCTGGGAGGCAGCCAACAGTGGGCTCCATGTGGCGTTGGTTGACAGTCAGGCGGACGGGGACACTCCTTTCTTCCACCCGCACCACCACTCCACTCCCCGGACTGGACCGACCTGAGAGATTCTGGGTCACATCCAGATGATCTGTCTCGCCCCGCCCCTCCTACGCTGCTGCTGTGAAGACTCAGAGATTCCTCCTCAGGGCTTCCTCCCATCTGCTTTTGTACTTCTTCTCAGGTCTTGGCCCAAAGCCTGGGCATTTCCCTGACTCTTCCTTCCCGGCCCAGCAGCAGCTCTCTGGGCTGAGGGCCCTGCTCCGCTCCCCCGTCCCCCTGCCCTTTTACCCCTGCCTCTTATCTTTCCCTTCTGTTCTTGATTGTGTCCCAAATATCACCCAATTCCCTATATAGTGCACAAAGTGGTGCACTATATAGGAAAGAGGGTGCCATTTGGCACACAACCCTTCTTCTGTCCTGTACCACAGCTGTGAGTGCACTCTTTCCTCTCCTCCTCCAAACACGTCGTCCCCACAGGGAGAGCAGTTCCTCTGGATGTACAGTAAGTGCAGGGACCCTCTGCTCTCCTCCTTCCTGGATGGAAGCCATTGGCAATAAATTCTGTCTTCACACCCATTTTGACAAATGTACCTTCAACCTCTCAGAGATGAAAATAAATCCAGAGGACACAGAGTGTTTTCCTTGTCACGTCATATGGGCCCGAAGCCCAATGATCCCACTCGTACACAGTTCCTCTTACACAAACACTGGATGTTTCCATTTAAAAAAACATATGAAGATTACATTTTTAATTATGCACTATGGAAGTATCTGGATAAGGGGCCAATAATCCATCAAGGAGATGATAATGGATCTGAGAGATTTATAATGTTGAGTTTGAAATCACAAATCAGTGCAAAATGAATTAAATATGTCCTGTGCAAAATCACAGAACAAACAGCAGACAGACCCAATTAATCTGAATCAGACTATTGGAACAACAGTATTGTTTTTAAAGCTCCTCCTATTTTTCTCCTCAACTCTACATTTCTTTCCCTCCGTTTCATTGATCAATACCAGAACTGTTATGAAGGACCCAAAGCGAGGAAAATCGGGAACATAATTCTTATTACATATAGTATGTTCAAGACATCTGTTCAGGATGTGCATCTCTTCGTCTGTTTTTGTCTATACACATGAATTAGATTTCCATGCTCCGGATCACACAGTGATTAATATGCGGATTCTTATATGTATGATGTTTGGCTGGGACACTAGTAAATCATAGGCCGCTGTCTGCCTGTCAGCGATCATCCAAATATACACACTTTGTTTGTGGTGTGCTAAAAAAATCATAAATATAAATGTTCAAATCATAATTTGTTTTTCAGTTCTTGTATGTGTGTGTGTGTGTGTGTGTGTATGTATAGGCCAGGCTACACTCACTGTTTCCAAAGAATGCTGCCTTGGCTGCAACCTATGCCAAAAGATAACATACAGTATGCCTATTATTTCACAGGACATCACAGCTGGGCAGTCTCCCATAAAGCACCATACATCCCATTCACAGAGATACGACTAGATCCATAACCATTCCTAAACCATGACATTGTCTGGTGATGCAAAACTACGAAAAACTGGCACGGGTATTGGAATTGTGATCGGAAAACCTGACATACCTCATTGCCTTCAAATCAAAGATCCCACATTTGGGCACTCAAATGGTTGGAAAAAAATGTGTTTTACATTTTCCCTTTGAAAACAAAACTAAAATGACTGCAGTGGAGAAGCAAGCTTGGCTGAGAGGACCAGCAGAGGATGAGTTATAGAGTAATAAGGCTGCCTCAGCAAAGTATCTGACTAAAATAATCTACTATATTAGAGAATCTGAGTAATCCACCTGTATAGTATTCTTTCAGTTTAGTATGAAATGTTTCCCCGGTGGCCGACGCTTACTCATGGGTTAATATCTACCCTGAACATTATGATAAAGGAATACATTTTACTTTGAAAGGCCCAACAATTAGATAAGAAAGACATATGTCAAAGTCAAATTGTAATGGAGACATGGTGGCACACTGAGCTCTAAAGAGCTGGAGGTTAGAAACATATGTGATACAAGACGCCAGGATCTGTTCTCACAAAAACCTTGAAGTGAGCTCCAACAGTCTCCACTCACCTGCATTTCTGAGAAAGTGATGCTCATAGTCAGTGATGACCCTGGCGTTGGGGTCATAGAATCCATCCCCACAGTCATAGCAGCCATTGGGGATGACACGCAATGAGTCTGTCAGCTGAGGCTCCCCTGCCAGGTCAGATAGAGAGAGAGTAAGTGACTGGTTATATGTATTGAGACAAACAACAACAAAATAAGTGACATAATTTAAGAAAGACAGACAGATTGTGGTAAAAACCCATTGAGATAATATATTATATTCCATTGCTATGGTATAGAGACTAAATAGATGATTACCCTAATTCTTTAAATAAAGTTGCACTATGCAGAAATCGCTCCGCCATTTCCTGGTTGCTAAAACTCTAATAGCTCCCCTAATTTCAGTTCATGTGACAAAATAAGCTGGTGTGGAGAATCATTGTACCATCTAAACAGCTGTGAAATATATTTTCGATAACCAAAATTATTTGTTGTTTCAGCTGTTTGAAGCTGGTGTACAAAACCGAAAGTAAGACGCAAAAACAAAACTTAAGAATGGGAAGTATAGAAATGGCGCACAAAGAACATATCTACTGTTTCTTAGACTTTCAAATATAATGATATATCTATAACTCACATTTCTATGAGAGTTTGGTCAGGTCGCCCCAAAACATTACATATTGCCACTGTAAGGATTTGAGGATTTAGTCTGTTTATATTAAAGATGAACTGGCACTGTTTTAGCACTATGAAATCTTATTAAAATCTGTTCATATACACCCTCTGGAAGATTTTCACAGAAAAATAAGCTAAAGTTTACCTGCAGGTTTGAGTCCATTGCACCTCTCAGTGTAGAACTGTCTGTCATAGCCATCACAAAACTCCCAGTCCTTCTCTTGGTACTCCAGTCCATCAGAGAAAGTATACTTTCCCTGTGGATTAAACACTTTGTAGTTTCAGTGATTTAAACACTGTAGTACCCTGCATCAAACTGTTTATATTCAGTCAGAAACTTGCATCTAATGGCAAAACAGGGATATTAGGCAAAAAAGAGACAAACTTGTGTTTGGATTGGGGAATTACATTTTACCACAACATAGGCCTATGTCAATATGGTTGAATTGTCTTTTAATCATGCATCATTTGTTAAGAGATCTAGGCTATGTTCCATATCCTGTGGAGTTTTTACCATGAACAAAGGGTCTGCGCTGGCTCGGAGTAAGGTGTGTTTGGTCATGGGCTTGCTTGCTTGCTAGATCATGTCTAATGGAGCGTAGTAATCATGATAATAATCGAACTGGCTACTATTATGGCTGAGATACGCATGAATGAACGGTTGACCAAAAAGGAATGTATTTCCTGTGTGGAGCATGCAGAGAGCACATGTAGGGGGAGAGGTATAGCAACGTAATAATTGCGACAATTAATGTATATCATTGCTAAAGGGGACCAGATGTAATGTCCACTATAACCAATGTGAAACACGCACATAGACCTACACACGTATGAAGCCCCCCCCCCCGCCCCCACACAGTATGCTACACACCTGTTTGGATATTCCTTTCTCCCAAGTTCCTTCATATATGCTTCCGTTTGGGAAATGGAGTACACCTTTTCCATGGAACATGTCATTCTTCATCTCCCCAACATATCTGGTCTCTGTGGGGAATTTATACTCTCCTTCTCCCTCCATCCTGAAGAACAGAGAAAATGACATATCTAATTCACCAGTGGTGAGATGAGAACAATGAACTTCAACTTGTGCAAGAACTGGTGCAAGCTAGCTAGCTTCCCAACATTACAATTTTGACACAGACCAGTTTGCTAAATTTCTATGACAAAAATAGGGATTCATTTACCTGCCATTCTTGAAGCCTCCAGTGTAACTGCTACCTGTGAACTCCATATTTGTTATTTTATTAAAAGCTACATAGAACAACTAACTAGCTAATAGCTGTCTGGTTTCTGTGGGCGTCACTAGTTAAAGTCATAAACCCCGCATATTTATACAATTTCTCTTATTAATATGTGATTTTTAAACCTAACCGCTGACCTTAATTTAAGACCAAAAAGCACATTTTCTTTTCCTTCACTTTTACGATTTGACCAATTTTTATTTTGTGGCTGTGCTATCTAGTGGGAACCAATTTCTGCAACTAGGCCTGCAGGGTGTTTGTTTGACCACGTCTCCGTGGAAACGGTGAAGCTAGGGTTGTGTCTTTTTGACAATTTCACCATTTGCATTAAGTTTATTATGCTTAAAGAAGCCGAGCATGTTATCTCTTGTCTGAGAAAAAATCCAAGGCTTGTTAACTCAATACTTGAGACAATGCAAATTGCTCTAAAAATCGAATAAAGAGACGAAATGGCTCACATTTTCTCAGTTGTGTGTCGCAAAGAGATTGCGTCACTGAAATGCCTTCGAAACCTGCAGACATGCGCAATACACTGACCTTCCTTGTGCGGGTTCGTCCTGAAGGTAGACGAGGACCTTGAGTGTGTTGAGGAGTTCAGCACTTTATTCTCTCATTTCGATTATTCTAACATAAACCGAACCATGCCGGGTTCGGTGGAGGTTCCCACTTTTAACGACTTGAATGTTGAGGAGGTAAATACGAATCATAGTATTGAGGAACAATCTGGTTGGCAATGCTAGCTAGCTTGCTAGTTAGCTAAATCAGCTGCAATTGCAGCTAGCATAGCACTAGCAGGCTGGAAACCGGTAGTTATAACGTTTTCTAAATAGACTAGGTTTAAATAGGTTTAGTAGCTAGGTTTCGTGTGCTAGCTTTTGTGGTGATTGGAAAGTATTGTATACGCATAGCTAGATTGCGATAAGATCTGGGTAGAAAGTTTGCTAGCATTTGGGACGTACAAACACAGCTGTCTCTAACATGCCCAGGGTTGTTGGCTATACCCTACAGTGCAAGATAAGCTAACAAGCTAGCGTGTTGTTGTGGAATTATTTTTGCAATAGGCAACTAGATTAGGCTGTTAATGTTTGATATGGAAGTAGGCTAGACGTGTCTAAATACAAATAGTGTCATATTCTTCCCTTGCTAATGTGTAGATCAGTGTGTCGTCTGCGGTGCTGAAGGGAGCTGCCCACCACTATGGCTCTCAGTGTGACAAGGCCAACAAGGAGTTCATGCTCTGTCGCTGGGAGGAGAAGGACCCAAGAAAGTGTCTGAATGAAGGGAGGAAAGTCAACGAGTGTGCTCTTAACTTCTTCAGGTAGGCAATCATAGTGTTGAGTGACTCCACACCCAAGTGATAAAGGTAGGTCTGTTTTTAACTTGAGCCACTTCAAGGCTGTCTTAGTGTCATTAAAGAATCAGTGATAGTTGTGATGCGATTTTAAGCCTCTGTGTTTTTTTTTTTTTACCCCTGTATGTTTATGAATGAAACTGCTGATCCACATTCAGCTCTCATCTCTACAATAGCATGCTAATCTTTGAGGTCTGCTGTTTTGATTTATCTTTTTTTCCCCGCTTTGTTTTCATCCAATGAAACTCTACCAGGGTGTTTTGACATGAACTTATTCACCGTTGTAAAGGCAACGTGTATGTTATGTTTGGGTTAAACTTAGCACATGTTTACCTTTCCACTTCTGTTCTGCAACTGACCAACAAGAGTCAAGAGAGGGAGGCTGTAGCTATAGGATAACTATAGGCTGCTGCTTCTCTGTCATAATTGGGATATAGATGGAAATGGTCTGCCTGGGTTGTCTCACTGTTGGGCATGGTGTCTGTGTTTACATAAGGCTGCTGTGCACTAATAACACAACTGGACGAGCGCGTGCACACACAGGCACACCTCTGCAGTGACTGGTAGCTGTCACTGAATGTAAACATAGGGCTTCTGAGAATGGTAATGCATGTAATCATTGTAATGGTGCTAGATTTGACAAACTTATAATTACACCTGGTTGTTTAGGCTTTGGAGGTCCTACACCCATCTCAGTTGTAGCTCACTCGCATTGCAAATTTAAATAATCCTAGGCGTAGCTAGATAGTAGTACTGGAATGTCTTTTAACAGAATCTGGCTCCATTATTATATTATTATGAACCCACTTGTTAATTTCTCAATAAGAAAGTCAACGCATGTGCTTGGAAAGGGATACATTTAGAACTCACTCTAGTTGCCTGGGTAAGACGGAGTTGTCGGAGTGTGATTTCTTTTAAAAATTGAACTTTTTGGCCTGAACGCAAAACAATATGTCTGGTGAAAACCCAATACATCTTTCCACTGCGCCGTCCACCGTGTATGGCATGGCGTTGCAAAATGAGTGATAGCCTTCTTCAAGATCCCTTTTACCCTGGTCAAATCTCCCACTTTACCACCACCAAAGCACCCCCAGACATCACATTACCTCCACTATGATTGACAGATGGTGTCAAGCACTCCTCCAGCATCTTTTCATTTTTTTTGCATCTCACAAATGTTCTTCTTTGTGATCCAAACACCTCAAACTTAGATTTGTCTGTCCATAACACCTTTTCCCAATCTTCCCCTGTTCAATGTCTGTGTTATTCTGCCCATCTTAATCTTTTCTTTTTATTGTCCAGTCAGAAATATGGCTTTTTCTTTGCAACTCTGCCTAGAAGGCCAGCATTCCGGAGTCGCCTCTTCACTGTTGACGTTGAGGCAGGTGTTTTGCGGGTACTATTTAATGAAGCTGCCAGTTGAGGACTTGTGCGGCGTCTGTTTCTCAAACGAGACTAATGTACTTGTACTCTTGCTCAGTTGTGCACCGGGGCCTCCCACTCTTCTTTCTATTCTGGTTAGAGCCAGTTTGCGCTGTTCTGTGAAGGGAGTAGTACACAGCGTTGTACGAGAGCTTCAGTTTCTTGGCAATTTCACGAATGGAATAGCCTTCATTTCTCAGAACAAGAATAGACTGACGAGTTTCAGAAGAAAGTTCTTTGTTTCTGGCCATTTTTAGCCTGTAATCGAACCCACAAATGCTGATGCTCCAGATACTCAACTAGTCTAAAGGCCAGTTTCCTTGCTGCTTTAATCAGAACATCAGTTTTCAGCTGTGCTAACATAATTGCAAAATGCTTTTCTAATGATAAATTAGCCTTTTTAAAATAATAAATCTTGGATTAGCTAACACAACATGCCATTGGAACACAGGTGTGATAGTTGCTGATAATTGGTTTCTACGCCTACGTAAATATTCCATAAAAAATCTGCCTTTTCCAGCTACAATAGTAATTTACAACATTAACAAGGTCTACACTGTTTTTCTTATCAATTTGATTTGATATATTTGACAAAAACAAGGACATTTCTAAGTGACCTCAAACTTTTGAACGGTAGTGTATAATATTCAACAATTGTTCCATAGTCCGTTTTGGAATAGGCCATTTCTTTCTCGACAAGCTGACCATCCTCGACTTGCATGTTCTGTTAATATTAATTACCATAATCTAAATGTGATTTGTCATTCTGAGCACCGTGGATGGACACCCTAATCAGGTGATACACCCATTGCATATGGGTCCGGTAGGTTCCTCAAATGCCGGTAAATTAAAATGCTGCCAGTCAGAGGTCTGGCGCCACATTTTCCCAACGAAAACCCTGTCTTAGAGGTATGTTTCCTGACCGATTCCGCGTTTGGTTAATGATGTTTGTCCTCCATGAGACACTGTAGACGCAGAAGCCTATTTCACTTCCTCAAAGTCCCCAAAATGAAGATAACTCAAGAAATCTAGTTGCTCAATTTTACATCTAAGGTGTTTGGTGCAGTATTTCTCAAGTAAAAAAATTTGAAATGTGTTGTCTTAACCTCAAATGTAATGGCAAAATGTAGATTTCCGCCTTAATAGACCTCAAAGTAACTGCTATTCTTGTGTAATTACATAATTCTGACATGCCAAAACATGTTATATTTGGAAAGAAGACATCTTGGAGATTGAGGAAAAGATCAGAAGATAGGAGTTATATCGTTCATAAAACACAAGATCAAGCACACACAAATAACTTATTGATTTTTTTTTGGTTTGCTTAAAAAGGCACCTAAAGGAGTCTCAGACCATGAGAAACAAGATTCTCTGGTCTGATGAAACCTTTTCATTGATGCCCAAAGCTGGAAACACATCAGATGGCTTCCACAACGTTAACAATATCAGAAGACCGTGGGATTGATAGACCTAACTAGAAATGGGCAGATGTTTTAGTAAGTGGTGTCAGGTGTGGTCATGGTGTCCCTAAACCTCTCCAAACAGTCTGCAGTTTTTCCACACTGGATGTGCCTAAAAGTTATTGTTCACTATAAAAATAAAAATACACATTTCTACAACAACCCCTCAAACGTGGTGGTGTCGGGGGACATACAGGGGACGTACATTTAGCCTAGGCATATCCAATGTATTGGTCCCACATACAAATGAACTGTTTACAGTATAAAAGCAACAGCAACAGGTGTGTGTGTGTGTGTGTTGCTTTTATACTGTAAACAGTTCATTTGTATGTGGGACCAATACATTGGATATATATATATATATATATACACACACACACACGTCCTTCCCTAAAAAAGGTGCAAAAATAGAACTCAACTATTTATAAATGGAATTCGTGTTTGTTTTCCATCCCAGGTGTAGATGATTAGACTTCACTTTCACCGTAGCTTGTGCATGTCATGATAGTCTTTCAAGCAGTCCCTCTCTGCCAGGAAACAAAAAGCGAACTGACATTTTGGACTGGAGGTCTGGCATTTCACTGTGCAATGCTTTCAGTTCTTCCTTTTGACATGTGTGTTGGATAGTGGCGCACACCTTGAGTGGGAGGGGGGGGGGGTCTTGTGATGGTTGCGTTGGGCCCCAATTCAGCCATTTCCAACACCAGCTGCTCTCGAAGGTCAACTGGGAGAGAGGGGTTTGACCTTTAGCTTGGCCATCTGCTTGTGGAGAATGAAAGCATTTACTGAAGCAATGTCTACAAAGTTGTTAAAAAGTCTTATTTTACATTTTTATTTATTTCACCTTTTATTTAACCAGGTAGGCCAGTTAAGAACAAGTTCTCATTTACAACTGCGACCTGGCCAAGATAAAGCAAAGCAGCGTGACAAACAGAGTTACACATGGAATAAACAAACGTACAGTCAATAACACAATAGAAAAATTCTATATACAGTTGGGGAAATGGCGTGAGGAGGTAAGGCAATAAATAGGCCATAGTAGTGAAGTTCCACATTGTTACTTTACAGCCTTATTCTAAAATCAATTAAATACAATAACATTCTCAGCATTCTGCACACATGACCCCATAAGACAAACTGAAAACAGGTTTTTAGAAATGTTTGCTAATATATAAATAAAATAAAAATCTTATTTACATAAGTATTCAGACCCTTTACTATGAAAGCTCAGAGACAGGATTATGTCATGGTACAGATCTGGAGAAAGGTACCATAAGTATTCAGACCCTTTACTATGAGACTTGAAATTGCCATTGATCATCCTTGATGTTTCTACAACTTGATTGGAGTCCACCTGTAGTAAATTCAATTGATTGGACATGATTTGGAAAGGCACACACCTGTCTATATAAAAGGTTCCACAGTTTACAGTGCATGTCAGAGCAGAAACCAAGCCATGAGGTCGAAAGAATTGTCCATAAAGCTCAGAGACAGGATTATGTCATGGTACAGATCTGGAGAAAGGTACCAAAACATTTCTGCAGCATTGAAGGTCCCCAAGAACACAGTAGCCTCCATCATTCTTAAATGTAAAAAGTTTGTAACCACCAAGACTACGTAGAGCTGGCCGCCCTGACAAACTGCTCAATCGGGGGAGAAGGGCCTTGGTCAGGGAGGTCACCAAGAAACCGATGGTCACTCTGACAGAGCTCCAGAGGTCCTCTGTGGAGATGGGATAACCTTCCAGGACAACCATCTCTGCAGCACTTCACCAATCAGGCCTTTATGGTAGAGTGGCCAGACAGAAGCCACTCCTCAGTAAAAAGGCACATGACAGCCCACTTGGAGTTTGCCAAAAGGCACCGAAAGACTCCCAGACCATGAGAACCAAGATTCTCTGGTCTGATGAAACCAAGTTTCAACTGTTTGGCCTGAATGCCATACATCACGTCTGGAGGAAACCTGGCACCATCCCTATTGGGAAGCATGGTGTTTGCAACATCATGCTATGGGGATGTTTTTCAGCGGGAGGGACTGGGAGACTAGTCAGGATCGAGGGAACGATTAACAGAGCAAACTACAGAGATCCTTGAACCCGCTCCAGAGTGCTCAGGACCTCAGACTGGGGCAAAGGTTAACCTTCCAACAGGACAACGACCCTAAGCGCAATGCAGGAGTGGCTTCAACGCAAGTCTCAATGTCTATGAATGGCACAGCCAGAGCCCGGACTTGAACCCGATCTAACATCTCTGGAGAGACCTGTAAATAGCTGTGCAGCAATGCTCCCCATCCAACCTGACAGAGCTTGAGATGATCTGCAGAGAAGACTGGGAGAAGCTCCCCAAATACAGGTGTGCCAAGCTTGTAGCATCATACTTAAGGAAACTCGAGGTTGTAATTGCCGCCAAAGGTGTTTCAACAAAGCACTGAGTAAAGGGTCTGAATACTTAGGGCAATATTAAAATTTACTTTTTAGATTTTTAATAAATTAGCAAACATGTCTAAACTGTTTTTGCTTTGTCATTATCGGGTCTTGTGTGTAGATTGATGAGGGGAGGGGGGGGGACAATTTTAATACATTTTAGAATAAGGCTGTAACATAACAAAATGTGGGAAAGGTCAAGGGGTCTGAACTCGGGATGCACCGATATGACATTTTTGTCCGATATTGATATCCGATATTTTCTTTGCCAAAAGAAAGCCCCAATACCGATATTTTAGCGGCCTTTTAAGCATTCTAGTACAGTCAAATAGTTAGAACAGAATGTCATCTGTTCCTTTGTTAAGTTAGGAACAGATGAGTCATTATGAGTTCAATAACTTGTCAATTAGAAAAATAACACCTCCATGAATGTATTTTATCATACTACAGATATTCATGACAAATATTTCAGCTGCCCCGCATTACAAAGATGGTTAAAGTTGCTGGTGGCTCTTCTTACTATCCAATCTGGACCGTATGCTTTGAAAGGGATATTGGTTTAAACTAAAATGCAGTTCATCATTTTAGCTTTAACTGCTTATTACTGTCTCTAGGCTGTCAAATTGCTATAAATTACACAACTTAAGCTTTTCAAATGTGCTCAGCTGATTTGATTAATAAAATGAGAGCAAATTTACAACACATCTAATCTTTCATTTAGGGAAAAAATACTGCCTTTGTATTAAATAAAAATCTTGACCAATACATGAATGACAGAAAAGCCATTCGGCTTAGTAACCATGTTTCCAGTGACTCTAGATGGCTGGGTTACAATAGGACTGCCCATTTACAATTTTAACATTTGGGTGAGGTTTTTCTTCACATAGAGCACCTGCTCGGCTTTGTCACGAGAGTCTGTTTCTTTTTTCGTCTACAATGTGTGAAGCTGCACTGTCCACCCTAGTACAGGGAGCACCAAGATACATGCGCGCAGCTTTAGCTAGGATGGGGAAACGGTGCTTGTTACTTCTGTAGTGTCCAAGTGCATCTTCATTCCCGGGAATAGTAGGTTCTGTCAGGTATGCTAGTATCTGCAAATAATGGGGGGGGGGGGGGGCTAGGACATTTAATACATTATTTTTGCATTCCAAAGGATCATTAGGCATAGATCAACATTGGCCGGTGTAGTAACAGAAAATGAAAAT
This sequence comes from Oncorhynchus kisutch, assembly GCF_002021735.2. Lineage (NCBI taxonomy): Eukaryota > Metazoa > Chordata > Actinopteri > Salmoniformes > Salmonidae > Oncorhynchus > Oncorhynchus kisutch. Next base: position 3,842,344 of record NC_034196.2, read on the forward strand.
ACACCGCCTCACACACACACTGACCAAAAGTTATTTAACCAAAGTTATTTTGTTGGCATTTACGTATGTCTCCATTACCAGTAAAACATAATCAAAACCTATTTATTTTACTTGCTGTGCTGTTTTGTTCTTTTGTTCGGTCGTTTCATTTTCAACCAGTATTTCATCATGCATGTCAAGCAGTGACGTTTCATCCCTGTCTGTCGTGGGTCCTCTTCTTCGGTGCGCACCGTCACTGGGTCCGTTTCCATCTTGCCCAGCTGTGTCTGTTAACGTTTCACGTAAACCCTATTTCTTGTCTACATCGGAGTAGCGGTCCTTGTACCTAGCATCGAGCTCAGAGAGAATGCCACCGAATCGCTTGTTCACAGCGTCTAGTAGACGCACGGTCTTAACCGCACGGTCTGTGTCGGAAGTTGTTGTTGAGCAGGCGTTTCAATGCCATGACGAGGGTATCACGTCTGCTGCAGACGCAGTTGAGGAACTTTTTCTCAAGTCAGTTGTTCGAATGGAGCTAAGAGTGTGTTCATGTTTTCAATGAGTCCACTGGTTTGTACTGATTGTTGCAGGTAACTCAGTCAGCTGCGTACACGCCAAGCACTCATTTGTTCCAGCAGGCTCTCGATTATGTAAAAAGTACCGTTCCATCTAGTGGAAACGTCGTGCTTAATTAAGCCTTTTTGTTTTCACCTCAAGCTGCTCCTGTATTGCTTGCAGGCGGCTGTATGCTTATGTGAGTGTTTAAAATGACCCACTATCTTCCTACCTGTTGCCACTATGTCAGATACGCTGCGTTGGGCCAAAACACCTTCGTTCACAGCCAGTTGCAGTGTGTGTCCCATGCATGGCAAACTGGCAACTCCACATTCTTCCAAAGATTTTGTCATGTTCCATGCATTATCACGTAGCACAGCGTGTACATTGTTCTTGGGGATTTTCCAAGTTTCAAAAATTTTCTCAAATGCCATTGAAATGGCAGCAACGGTATGAGAACCAGCACATTCTTGAGCATGCAATATGGCTTTCCTCGATACGAAATCCTCGTCGACCCACTGTGCTGTCAGACTCAGCATGCATATGGAGCTGACATCGCTGGTCCAAATGTCAGTCGTAAAGCTAATAGCAGTGATGCCCATAGCAAGTAGCTTGTGGATGTGCGATTCAACAAGACTGTAACTCCGGTAGGGCAACATCTGAAAAATAGCGCCTACTTGGTAGTGTGTACCGGGGCTCGAACACCAACCTCATCCACAACAGAGAGCGGTTGATTGTCAAGGGCAATGAATTCCATTATCTTGGCATTAATGGATTTCGCCTTTGAGTTGTCTCTGAGTTACTTTGAGTTACTCTTTCAAATGACTGCTTGACTTGAACTTGTTTAGTTGTTGGAAGAGTGCACTCTCCTTTTGTTCCAAGTAGTCGATGAACGTCTGGGGGTGATGCACTTTCAAATGAGTAATTAGGTTTGTGGTATTGAAAGATTTCACTTTCTCCCCTCAGGAAATAACAGCAGCACAAACATTGCCTTTTTGTTTTTCTTCCTCTGAAACTTCCAAATAGATCCACACAGCAGACATTGTGGGCCAGGTTAGGAATGCTGTGTTGCACGTTTAGCGCTGTATTTCGTGGCGTCATTACGTCACCTACCTACGCTATATAGGTATGCACTTCAGCTGTAACATCGGCGTTAAATTAGACATCGGGCCGCTGCTGATGTTAAGCATTTTTGGCTAATATTGGCCGATTTCTGATACTCTCACCAACTATATCGTGCATCCCTAGTCTGAACACGTTTCAAAGGCACTGTACAATGTAGTCAAATGACACTAGAACAACCGTTAATGACTCACCGATGCCATATAGGCCATTTTTACAAAGGGAGTCACTCTAAGTAATTAAGTCAACAGCTGCCCAGGGAAGTGATTGTCTGAATTGTCACCTTCAAAAAAAAAAGTATGTCCTTAACAAATGCTTGCTTCAATTTCTCCTCCAGGCAGATAAAAGGAAGCTGTGCCGAGTCCTTCACAGAGTATTGGACCTGCCTGGACTACTCCAACCTGGTGGAGCTGCGTCAGTGCCGCAAGCATCAGCAGGCCTTTGACAGCTGTGTGCTGGACAAGCTTGGCTGGGAGAGACCCAACCTGGGAGAACTGTCCAAGGTGAGTCCCGCCTCGCAGTATAGTTAGTTATAGGCATTTTAAAAGTTACTCGACAGTAACACCCGGTATGTCGTTAATGTAACAGACTCTCATAGGGTGATCTCAAGCCCCAAGTTCATTAGCAATCATTTAATAATAACCCGATAAGGTCTGGGATTAAAAAGTTGGCTTGTGTTTGCTAGCTAGTTAGCAAACGTTAGCTTTTCATTTCTGTGCAACAGTCTCTGTTTGGGACGTACAAGCAGATGTCTCTAACATCTACTGTTGTTAGATATACCCTACAGTGCAAGATAAGCTAGCTAGCGTGTTGTTGTGGATTTCTTGTTTTGGAATGTGACAAACTCTCATAGGGTGACACCAAGCCCCAAGTTCACTAGCAATCATTTAATAATAACTTTTGTAATGAAAAATATTTCTGATATATTATGCCCCTGACGTGCAACAGTTAATCCACTTATGAAGTATTTTTAGCTTTTGAATGACTAGCTGTATACTGCGGTATACTTGACTTTCAGTCCTCCAGCAGTGTTAAAGGGATACTGCGAGAGTTTGACATTTAGATCGTTTTTTTTACTTACCCAGTCACCAGCGCAAACTTCAGCTCATCTGCAATGTAGAGACCGGTGTGTCTGTGCTCTTGTAGAATACTGGTTGAGTCTACTTTCTCTATGATTTGCTTGACCTTCACTTGAACTCTGTTGAACACTGCATCCAGCAAAATAGTAGATACAAGCATGTCTGGTTGGAGGGGTGTATGCTGGGCAAAGAACATTCAGAAATCTCTTCCAATACACATTGCCTGTGAGCATCAGAGGTGAACCAGTTGCATACGCAGCTCAAGCAAGACATTCATCAGCATTTCTGACTACGTTCCTCCATTGAGTAAAAAAAAAAAGTATAATTCCAGGAGGACCATGAGCTGTTGCTATCGATAAGGTGTCTGATTCTTCATTTTCACCTCAAATTGACTTTTATCAGAGGTTGCTTGTTGTGAGCGCCGAGGGAACTTTATGCACTTGGCTAGATGATTCTGCATGTTGCGTTTTTCACATGATTTGGCACAGTATTTGCAAATGTACACAGCTTTTCCTTCTACATTAGCTGCAGTGAAACGTTTCCACACATCAGTTAGTGCCCATTTTCCTGTAAAGATTAGAAAAAAATGAGTAAAACAAACAAATACAATTCCATGTACAGATAAATAGTTAAGCAGATTAAACAACTCCTTTGAGATGTTTTAAAATGAAACATGTATAGAAACAGGTGAATTAATACTCCTCGGTTAGCAAACTAAAACCCACATGGTAGCAAAAACTAACTAGCAGAAATGAACAAGTTAGAATGATTTAAACACACTTTGCTGTAGGCTACTATTTACTAGTTAACAAAAAATCATGTATGTCATAAAATATATTCACCCCACCCAGTATTGTAATCAAAACTTACAAGAAAGCATGTAGTCCTTGGCTCAGACAGTGTAGTAGTGTGGGCTCAATAGCATCTCATTCGTGTGCAAAATCTTGAGAATCAGCTGTACATGTGATGGACGAATGCATTGTGCATGCAGAGGGTTGCAATTCCATTGAATTGGGGATAGTTTAACCAAAATATGCCACAAGACCTAGAAATGCCTTATGTGTATCCCACAAAAGGTTCCCTGTTATAAGCTAATTCCCGTCAAGCAAATTCCCGTCAAGTTTCTGACCCTTTGCAACACAACATGACAACAACATGGTAGCAGTACAACATGGTAGCAGCACAAAACATGGTACAAACATGATTGGGCACAGACAACAGCACAAAGGGCAAGAAGGTAGAGACAACAATACTCACGCAAAGCAGCCACAACTGTCAGTAAGAGTGTCCATGATTGAGTCTTTGAATGAAGAGATTGGGATAAAACTGTCCAGTTTGAGTGATTGTTGCTCGCAGCTCTTTCCAGTTGCTAGCTGCAGCGAACTGAAAAGACGAGCGGCCCATAGATGTGTGTGCTTTGGGGACCTTTCAATAGAATGTGACTGGCAGAACGGGTTTTGTATGTGGAGGATGAGGGCTGCAGTAGATATCTCAGATAGGGGGGAGTGAGGCCAAAGGTTTTATAAATAAATCAACCAGTGTGTCTTGCAACGGGTATACAGAGATGACCAGTTTACAGAGGCGTATAGAGTGCAGTGATGTGTCCTATAAGGAGCTTTGGTGGCAAATCTGATGGCCAAATAGTAAAGCACATCTAGCCATTCGAGAGCATCCTTGGGTAGGATAGTCATCTAAATCAGGGTTAGTTTGGCAGCTGGAGCGATTATGACAGAGGAAACCAAGTCTAGATATAACTTTAGCCTGCAGCTTTGATATGTGCTGAGAGGAGGACAGTGTCCCATCTAGCCATACTCCCAAGTACTTGCTCTAAACCCTCAGAGGTAGTAATCACACCTGTGGGGAGAGGACCGTTCTTCTTACCAGAGAAAGCTTGTTGGACACTAAGAAAGCTTTGTTGTAGAGCATTTAACACAAAATCTGGGGAGGGTAAGTCTAATCTGCATATAAATGGATGAGAGATCTTCCTACTGCCCGAGCTATGATGTTGATGTAATTTTAGAAGAGTGTGGGGCCTAGGATCGTGCCTCGTGGTACTCCCTTGGTGACAGGCAGTGGCTGAGACAACAGATTTTCTGACATTATACACTGCACTCTTTGAGAGAAGTAGTTAGCAAACCAGGCTAAAGACTCCTCAGACACCAATACTCGTTAGCCGGCACACAAGAATTTAATGGTCTACTGTGTCAAAGGCTTTGGCCAAGTCAATAGCAGCACATTGCTTAAAATGAAGGGCAATAGTGACCTCATTGAGGACCTTTAAGGTAGCAGTGACACATCCATAACCTGAGCGGAAACCAGATTGCATATCCGAGAGAAGTCTATAGACATCAATAAAGCCAGCCAGTTGATTATTGACAAGTTTTTCCAACACTTTTGATAAAGAGGGCAAAATAGAAATAGGCCTATAACAGTTAGGATCAGATTGATCTCCCCCTTAAATAAAGGACAAACTGTGGCTGTCTTCCAAGCAATGGGAACCTCCCCAGAAAGGAGAGACAGGTTAAAAAGGTTGGAGATAGGCTTGGCGATGATGGGTGCAGCAACCTTAAAGAAGAAAGAGTCTAAACCATCTGACCCAGATGTTTTTTGGGGGGTCACATTTCAGGAGCTCCTTTAGCACCTCGTACTCAGTGACTGCCTGCAGGGAGAAACTTTGTAGCGGGGCAGGGGAAAAAGAGGGAGAAGGGGTGGGAGATGAGGATATGTTGGACGGGCAAGGAGGCATGGCTGAGTGAAATAGGAATTCTGACTTAATGAAGTGGTGATTTTAAAGAGCTCAGCCATGTGCTCCTTGTCAGTAACAACCACATCATCAACATTAAGGGACATGAGCAGTTGTGAGTTTATTCTCCAGGTCTTTAACCGTTTTCCAGAACTTCTTGGGGTTAGACCCACAGAGAGAGAACTACTCCTTAAAGTAACTAACTTTGGCCTTCCGGATAGCCAGAGTGCACTTATTTGTCATTTGCCTGAACGAGAGCCAGTCAGCCTGAGTATGCTTGTGCCGAGCCTTTCGCCAAATGCAATTCTTGAGGTGGAGTAACCCTGCAAGATCACGGTCGAACCAGGGGCGGAACCCGTTTTAAATGTTCTTTATGGGGGTGTGTTTGTTAACAATACCACTGAAAATATTTTTAAAAGGTCCAAGCGTCTACAGAGTGGGAGGATCAAGCTGATTCTATAACATTTTACAGAGGCCACGAAGGAAGGCTTGCTCATTAAAGTTTTTTTTAGCAAGAGTCTATGACCAATCAGGACAGGTCGTTTCACTGAGCAAAACAATTGGCCCAGCGTCGTCCATGTTTGACCGGGGTAGGCCATCATTGTAAATAAGAATTTGTTCTTAAATGACTTGCCTAGTTAAATAAAAAACAGGTGCATGCTTGTCAACAATACTTACAGTGCTGTGTGTCACAGATCCAATACTATTGGGATGCACTGTAGTTGGTTGAGTGATGATCTGAGTCATATTACAGGCATTCGTCACAGTTAGAAGCTTCCTCTTGAGAGGACAGCTAGTTGCTAATCAGTCAATGTTCAAGTCACCCAGAAAATAAACCTCTGTTTACATCACACTATCAAGCATTTCACACACATTATCTGGATACTGACTGTTAGCAGTTGGTGGCCTTAAAGCAACACCCTAAAATAATAGGCTTCAGATGAGGCAGGTGAACCTGCAACCACAATACTTCAATAACACTTTAATTTAAATATGTGTGTGTGTGTTTGGACACCTGCGTTTCACAAAGACACTGCAGTTTCAACCAAAAATCTCACATTTGTGCTCATCAGACCAAAAGGACCGATTTCCACCAGTGTAATGTGGAAATAATGTCCATTGCTCGTGTTTCTTGGCCCAAGCAGGTCTCTTCTTCTTATTGGTGTCCTTTAGTAGTGGTTATTTGCAGCAATTTGACCATGAAGGCCTGATTCACAGAGTCTCTTCTGAACAGTTGATGTCTTACTTGAACTCCCAAGCATTTATTTGGGCTGCAATTTGTGAGGCTGGTAACTCTAATGAACTTCTCCTCTGCAGAAGAGGTAACTCTGGGTCTTCCTTTCCCGTGGCGGTTCTCATGAGAGCCAGTTTCATCATAGCGCTTGATGGTTTTTGGGACTGCACTTGAAGAAAATGTCCAGATTGACTAACCTTCGTGTCTCAAAGTAATGATGGACTGTCGTTTCTCTTTGCTTATTTGAGCTGTTCTTGCCCTAATATGGACTTGGTCTTTTACCAAATAGGGCTGTCTTCTGTGTACCACTGTCACAACAACTGATTAGCTCAAACGGAAAAGAACAGAAGCAAGAGGGGTGGGGGTAGTAGCTATGTTTATTTCCCTGCTTTTGAAAGGAGCTGGCTACTGTACCTGGAGACTACCAGAAATTGTACTAAGCTAACTTCAATTATCTCCAAACTGCATGCAGACACATGTTATCCATGAGTTCGTCTGACTCTGGGTAAGTAGGAAAATGACCTAAATCTCAATCCCGCGGTATCCCTTTAAGGTTAGGGTAAACAGTACTATCTCACATTTTGAAAACAGCTTGAAGCTTGATGACACATATTTTAATTGAGCCTATTTACTTGGTTTATGCTTTCTATGTCAAGCGCAAAACATTCACTCTACATACGCATAGTATACAAACCAGCCTTTTTTTCTCCCTCATCTTGTCTGAAGTTTAAACCCTTATGTGTTTCTTCTCAGGTGACAAAGGTGGACACCTCTCGGCCCCTTCCTGAGAATGCTTACCACTCAAGACCCCGGCCGGAGCCCAACCCTGTCATCGAGGGCCAATTGCAGCCAGCAAAGCACGGCAGTCGACTCTTCTTCTGGAGCTGGTAAAGGAGGTAGTCAGTACTCCCGGGTTGAGTTCCCCTAGGTACAGATCTAAGTTCAGCTTCCACTCCCCTAATCCTAACCTTAACCATTTGTGGGGAGAACGCTAAACTGACCCCAGATCAGCATCTAGGAGCAACTTCACCTAACACCAAGAGGCAGTCCTTCAGAGCCTCATCTTGCCTGCTGTCTCCTCCAGCACACCCACTATCTTCAGACTTCTTCGGACAGGAAGGGACTTCTTTGTGCACCAGCCATCGTACAGCTCTCCGATCCCTATGTTGTAGAAATGTTAAGGTTTGAACAAAAAGCAACCTGTGTTTATTGTTGTGAAATAAAAAAATATTTAATTTAAACTTGTTTAGAACTCTCCTGTCCTGTCTAGTAGTTAGTACATTATATCACACATTAGATCTGGTCCATTGCACAACTTGGCCTGTATCTATTCCCAAATCATTTCATGCAAATGTTGTGCTGAAATGTTTCATCTTGAGTTTGTTAGAAATAACACAATTAAATTGGTACGAACTGTAGGTAGGAGACACTAAGTTGATTGTGCAGACAGGAACAATGTCTATCTCCCACCTCAAATCTTGGAAGTGTAGTCATCAACTTTGTTGCGTAATTGTCTTGTTGGGTTCAGGGTCCTGGGAAGACAGCCAGTTCAAAAATAACTGGTCAAAGGTAGTGCACTATATAGGGAATATGGTGCCATTTGGAGAGAACACCACTGTGCCATTATCCACACTAACACTGACAAAGGAAAACTGTTTAATGAGTATTGGAACAAAACTGTCTTAAGGGGTCTTTCACTGGACAAAAGAGTACTCAATTCAACCCAACTTTGTCCCCACAGGGAATTCACCATATTACTCTGACCTGTTTTGAACTTTTCACAAAAATGTTATCATAAGGTCTGTATTTATATATATATTTATATATATATATATATATATATATACAAAGTGAGGTGTAAATACTTAGCTAAAACCATTCCAAACATGGGGAAGAACCCAAGACACCATATTGTACTTTTTTCTCAATGTGTGTGGGCAAGACATAACATTTGATAGGGTCCTACATCGTCATACTAGTCAATAGTGGTTTCATGTCATTCCCTTTCCCTAGCTTGCCTTCTTCAGCTGTATGAGCTGATGTCAGAGCAGTGTGGAGTCTGAGAGGTCTTTGGTGGATTTGGCCTGACGTTTCTTTGGCAGGGGGAGAGGCAGGGCTGCCTTTGCCGACCAGGGAGGGCCTGTCTGCCAGGAATACAGAGGTGCACCCCAAATAGCACCCTATTCGCTTCATAGTGTACTACTATTACAAGAGCTCCTGTAGGGCTCTGGTGCACTACATAGAGGATAGAGTGCGATTTGGAACATTACCAGCATCACAGTGCACCAGCCGGGCCTCAGAGCCCCAGGGCTGCTCAGGGTATCACATCAAGGGAAACATAACACTGCTCCTTGAGTCTTAGCTTCAGTCCCAAATGGCACCCTATTCCCTATATAGTTTGGTACTTTTGACCAGGGACCTAAAAGATATCTGGTCAAAAGTAGTGCACCACTGGGATGCAGACAGTCGGTGCGTAGCCTCCGACTCAGTCCTGTCACACCACCATTGTAAAATCGATTTATTTCTTCTGACCTATCAGCATGTACCCCCTGACTGTTGGAGGTGGGGAACAGGGGAGAAAGGGTTTCAAGGGTGGGCCTTGTGGTTTGACTTCATGTTCCCTTAAAGCTTAAGGCACAACTCTGAGAATTAACCTATGCCATGTGGTTCATTTCTATAGGGACCAATAGGACTGTACGTTTGACAGGTCTCAGACTTCAACGCAACTATGTGGCCCTGGGGTGTTTTTAAATTATGTAAAGTGGCCTTTTCCCAAAAACCCTGTGGCCAAGTGATCCTACTGATACAGGGTAAATGTAAAATGTTAACATCTACAGATACCCACATTCTAATGTCACTGCGTACGTGAAAATATGAATCAATCTTCAATCTTGAGAGTAGCGGGGACACAGTCTGTATATTCTTTACATTTTTCTCACAGGTTTCCTCTCCATCCTCTAAAAAACAAATTCACAGATGAGACCTATAGCCTACTTCAGACAGAGCAGCCTAGTATGGAGATGATGCACTCCAAATACAGGCCGATAACCAGATTTATTGAATTCAGAAGACTTCTTAAACCAGGAAGACATGACTGTGATAGCTACACTCTTTTCCTCTACTGCCCTGTTTGGAACGCCACTCCCCCCCCGAAATAGGGAAACTCAATTGTTGTCGGAGCCAATTCTGTCTTCTGCAGAAGTCCCCTGATGATCCCCTTAGGTGTGGTTTCTGGTCTGTAACAGTGGCTCGTGCAGGAAGCGTCCGACATCGGTGGTTCTGACCTGGGAGATGTTTAGCGGGATGGAGGGGGAAGGGACTAAGCAGGGATGGAGGGGGAGAGGTCGAGAGGGGATGGAGTGGCACAAGGCCGGGCCTGCCTGTGGGTGGAGGGATGGAAGGGGGTGCTGAATGGGGGGGGGGCTTAATGCAGGCTAGATGCTCGAGGCAGCAGGGCCACGGGGCTTGTGACGGGCCGGGCTAAGAGCCCCATACAGGAAAAGGTGGTGGGGTCACCGTCAGTTGACAGGAAACCCACTCTGGCAGAGGAAAGAAATACAATACAGGACTTTCTCTTAGCAACAGCCTGCTCGGGACAGGAGACTGCGGTGCTAAAACACTTAAACAAACCAGCTAATTCACATTCCCAACTGTCAATATTCCCATTGTTTAGCCCACCGCTTTGGCAGAATCAAATAAATATTTGAAGTGGTGGTGGCTCGTGGGTACAAACAGTCAGTTGCTGCCCGACTCTTTCTCTCCCAGCCATCAGGTCATCTGTGTTGGAGCCCTGGGATGGGGTTCTATGAGGTATGAAGGGAAGTCACATCAACACTGTTTCTTTGGTCTTTTTAGTGTTTGGTATATTAACTGACCATCATTCATTGTTAGTTGTAATGCACCTGCAAAATCACTTTTTGCTCAAGATAATCATCTTGATTTGAGGCATTTCTTGATTGCTCCTAGCTATTAGGGTATTGAATTAATAAAAAATCTGTCTTGCAAAAATGTAAAGTATCAATACCATTATGAACCTCGTCAAGCGGATGTGTTTGATTTGTTTATCCTCTTGTCTTTTGTTGAGCTCTCTGATCTGTACATGCTGTTGAGCGGAGTTCAGCTTTCATGTTTCTTAATACACAGTCTGACTCTGCCACTCATGGGAATTGTCATTCCATAGAGTACAAAGAGCTCTGGAAGACTGGATCCCCATCAGTCTAGTCTGAATAAGCCCTGGTCCTATTTCTCGTTAAGCCCCGACCTGGGTTCAAACACCATTTGAAATCATTTCAAATACTTTAGATGTGCTTTTCAAGCCCAAAGAGTGGCCCTAGCTCCTAATCTATTTCAGCTGAAGTTGGAAAAATCCTGGCATATTTTTGGAGAAATGCAAAACATGAACCATAACATGAACATGATTAGCAGATGGAGAATTCTTGCATTTTAATGGGATTACTGTCATGTGTTTGACAGGAGGGACCTATTTTACAAACCCCACACAACCACCCAAACCACTGATCCCCTGGCCAATTATAGAAATCAGTGCACCAAGCCAGTTTAGGCTAAAGGAGAAAGAACTTTACTGGGTACTAAACTGTTTCTTCAAGATCCTAGTCTCCCCGGAGGCCTGTTGTTCTAATGAATTAATAAGTCAAGTTAACACTTTTCAACTTTTCAGCCAGATCTTAACCTTCCAAAGTTTTGTTGTTTCAGGGTCCTTTTAAAGGTGGCTGGGTATACAGAAATGTGGCTGGGTATATTAGAGATGTGTACAAATACCATATAAAATAAACAATTAGTCAGAAAAGAATGTGTTATATGATCACATACCTGAGCCCTGTAAAGATGGAATCGTAGCTGGTGACAGAGCTATTTTAAAGTGACAATCTCCATTTGCACTCTAGTAGCTTTACATACGGACTTTTACCTCCAGTGTTTTTAAAACTCCCATGAATGTTTTGGTTTAGCTAACGTTTAGCAACTGCTGTGTGTGTGTGTGTGTTTCAGCGAGCTAGGTGTGAGCAGGGCAAAGACAAGACAGCACAGGTGAGCCTTTGCACCACGGCACTCTGGCTCAGGTGCCTCTATAGATCTAGTGTATCTTATGTACAATACGTGAAAACGGGAATCCTAAAAATAAACACTTTGAACTGTTAATAAAAAAAGTGTATGTATTCCCCGGGCCGATATCTTTCTATGAACATTTTTTCATGATCAGAACAAACATGAATTTTATCAACAGTTTTATATTTACTGTAAACAAATGTAGCTTAGTTTTGTATTTCGGTCCTTGAATAGCACTGTGCTGGTGAATATATTTACTGTAAACAAATGTAGCTTAGTTTTGTATTTCGGTCCTTGAATAGCACTGTGCTGGTGAATATATTTACTGTAAACAAATGTAGCTTAGTTTTGTATTTCGGTCCTTGAATAGCACTGTGCTGGTGAATATATTTACTGTAAACAAATGTAGCTTAGTTTTGTATTTCGGTCCTTGAATAGCACTGTGCTGGTGAATATATTTACTGTAAACAAATGTAGCTTAGTTTTGTATTTCGGTCCTTGAATAGCACTGTGCTGGTGAATATATTTACTGTAAACAAATGTAGCTTAGTTTTGTATTTCGGTCCTTGAATAGCACTGTGCTGGTGAATATATTTACTGTAAACAAATGTAGCTTAGTTTTGTATTTCGGTCCTTGAATAGCACTGTGCTGGTGAATATATTTACTGTAAACAAATGTAGCTTAGTTTTGTATTTCGGTCCTTGAATAGCACTGTGCTGGTGAATATATTTACTGTAAACAAATGTAGCTTAGTTTTGTATTTCGGTCCTTGAATAGCACTGTGCTGGTGAATATATTTACTGTAAACAAATGTAGCTTAGTTTTGTATTTCGGTCCTTGAATAGCACTGTGCTGGTGAATATATTTACTGTAAACAAATGTAGCTTAGTTTTGTATTTCGGTCCTTGAATAGCACTGTGCTGGTGAATATATTTACTGTAAACAAATGTAGCTTAGTTTTGTATTTCGGTCCTTGAATAGCACTGTGCTGGTGAATATATTTACTGTAAACAAATGTAGCTTAGTTTTGTATTTCGGTCCTTGAATAGCACTGTGCTGGTGAATATGTTTACTGTAAACAAATGTAGCTTAGTTTTGTATTTCGGTCCTTGAATAGCACTGTGCTGGTGAATATATTTACTGTAAACAAATGTAGCTTAGTTTTGTATTTCGGTCCTTGAATAGCACTGTGCTGGTGAATATATTTACTGTAAACAAATGTAGCTTAGTTTTGTATTTCGGTCCTTGAATAGCACTGTGCTGGTGAATATGTTTACTGTAAACAAATGTAGCTTAGTTTTGTATTTCGGTCCTTGAATAGCACTGTGCTGGTGAATATATTTACTGTAAACAAATGTAGCTTAGTTTTGTATTTCGGTCCTTGAATAGCACTGTGCTGGTGAATATATTTACTGTAAACAAATGTAGCTTAGTTTTGTATTTCGGTCCTTGAATAGCACTGTGCTGGTGAATATATTTACTGTAAACAAATGTAGCTTAGTTTTGTATTTCGGTCCTTGAATAGCACTGTGCTGGTGAATATGTTTACTGTAAACAAATGTAGCTTAGTTTTGTATTTCGGTCCTTGAATAGCACTGTGCTGGTGAATATATTTACTGTAAACAAATGTAGCTTAGTTTTGTATTTCGGTCCTTGAATAGCACTGTGCTGGTGAATATATTTACTGTAAACAAATGTAGCTTAGTTTTGTATTTCGGTCCTTGAATAGCACTGTGCTGGTGAATATATTTACTGTAAACAAATGTAGCTTAGTTTTGTATTTCGGTCCTTGAATAGCACTGTGCTGGTGAATATGTTTACTGTAAACAAATGTAGCTTAGTTTTGTATTTCGGTCCTTGAATAGCACTGTGCTGGTGAATATATTTACTGTAAACAAATGTAGCTTAGTTTTGTATTTCGGTCCTTGAATAGCACTGTGCTGGTGAATATATTTACTGTAAACAAATGTAGCTTAGTTTTGTATTTCGGTCCTTGAATAGCACTGTGCTGGTGAATATATTTACTGTAAACAAATGTAGCTTAGTTTTGTATTTCGGTCCTTGAATAGCACTGTGCTGGTGAATATATTTGTAAGTGTTTAACACCTCTCTTCTTCAGGATCAGTAGAATGTGTTTTTAGATCTGTGCATCGGTCTAATGTGAAGTGGGCGATGACATGATCTGTCTAAAGGTCTGCTATTTCTCCCCGGGAAGTTGTCGCACTGCTTAGCACTCCATGAGTTGTGGTACTGCATCCCAAATCAAATCAAGGTTAATTTATATAGCACATTTCAGACATGAATGCAACATGATGCGCATCACAAGAAAAAACGATGAAAATAAAAACGTATCTACTACACAAACATGAGGATAAAAACAATGAATTACAAAAGCTGACAGACTTTAAAAAAGTCCATATGGCGTCTTCTGTTCAATGGGTGGTTTTGTTAAGAGCATCGATGCTCGTTCTGAACATTAACACACGCATCGGTTGCCGTACGGATTTGGAAGCGTGATCTTTCATATCAGCGAGAAGTACTGTAAAAACATTCAATTGATGCACACCTTGTTTGGGTTAGCGGTCCCACACGGCCATATCTCCATGTTATGGCGCTTGTTTACAGACGACAGACGGACCACCTGTGCGAATTGTCTCAGAACATTTGTGCGCGCCGGAAGAAGGCTGCCAGAAACGTGTTGTTACTGTAAAATGCTTTAGGCTACGGTGATAAAGCCGGTTAAAACAGTACAGCAAGTGTATATTCTGCATCTGAAATTTATTTGACGGGATATGAAAGTAGAGTGCTTTATGTTTCAAGAACCGTATCGCAATTGAATATCGATGTACGTTTAGATTGAGAATTTGGTTGTTTTGGCTGCCAGAGCCAGTCTACCTCTGAAAATTAACAAAAGGTCCGCCTTGGACCTTAAGGAATAACGGTAACGTTAGGCTCCTTAAGAGTACACCTCGGGCTAGGTCAGCCATAGTACGGCGCCCCTGGAGCAAATTAGGGTTAAGTGCCTTGCTCAAGGGCACATCGACAGATTTTGTCACCTTGTCGGCTCGGGTATTCGAAACAGCGACCTTTCGGTTACTGGCCCAACATTCTACAGTGGTGATTTTAACATGAGCATATTGGTGGGGCAAACTCCATAAACAAAGCTCATGTGCATTGAAACCAGTACACTACACTGGCTATACATTGAATGCACTAAAAACTAGTCGAGTTTTGAGTCACACACACAAACGTTATAACATTTAGGTTATGATCAGTTTATGGTTACTCGCCATATCTTTAGCTTTTATTGTACGGGAGACGAGCATACTCGTATAGAGTAAACTAGCTAGTAATCGGTCTGCAATATTGTGACAATGCGTGCGTCTACCTGCGCATGCCTCCCTTTTACACAAAGGGGCCCGGTTAACAATATGCAATGATTCACTTGCTTCATCTATTGCACAGTTCCAGTTCCATCAAATACATTTCTAACTAACCCTTCTTCTACATGTGGCTCCAAAGGTATTACAGTCTGCCATCAAACATCAATATGACATGTAGCGTATAGGATATTACAGACATCTAGCCTACCTCAAAACTGCTCCATGATCCACCACCAACCACTCAACTTTAGTCTTCTTTTCCAGCTTGCTTCATTTCAATGGATGGCCCATATTTTAAAGTTAAGGTAGCTAAGCTAGTCGACATGTATCCGCTAGCTAAGCTACCTTGCTTGAAGATGTGGTAACAGTGCATGGGTAAACAACAAGCTAGCTATGAAGTTGACACTTCAGTCCAATCAGTTACCGGGCATAAGACGTTGATTTATCTGTGGCAAATGACAACGAGCCTTCTTGGGCGGGCACTGTGCTTCTATTGTAAATCAATGAACTGAAGATGGACTTTTGCTGGCTAGGTCTTCCAGCAGGTGCTGTGGTGACCTGAGCCAATCACATGCAACCAGAGAAGATGCCTACGCTCTGTAATTTCTCTGTCTGCCCATCCACCACAGAAATCACAGAGTAAGGCTAAAACAGCTGCATATTGGCGCTTTCTTACTCAGCTCAATTTAACAAAACAACAATACAATAGGAAAGTATGCTTTATTAGATCAAGCATTTTTTTTAAATTTAATACAATTGTTTGTTTACTGATATGATATTTTTGGGACATTAAATAACACATTTGCATGCAAATCTCCTAGATATTGGTGGGGCCCCACCTGCCGTACATGATGTATCGCCACTGACACACTAACCGTTAGGCTACCTGCTGCCCGCATGCATGTGTGGTCCTGGTAACCTCTTACTACACCCCAGGGTATTGTTCATAAACTATCAGGAGGATTTGTATTTGTCCATGTGAGAAATTGAGTAATATTAGTTAATGGGTGGATTGGCTGTCTGGCAATTCTGGCAAATGCCAGATGGGCCGGACCATCTTTTAATGGGGTGGCTTGTCTATTTTTTTAAATATATATTAAAACATTTATGGACATGGCCGGTAGCTCATGGGCCTGCTTTTTTTAATGACTTTTAGGGGGGCCCCAGGACCGAGTTTTGGAAACACTGTACTAGACATTTATACAGTGCTTTTTACTAAGCACTAGTCATCATGTATTAGAATAAAGTTCCATTTGGGGACTGTCTATGTATTTGAATTGTTTTATAAATTTTTCAGCCCAGCGTGTGGGTTTATCAGCTGCAGTAACAAGTGACTCGTGTCGGATTGGATTTACACTGAAGGCTGGAAAATCCCGCCTATCTCCCGCTTAATTCATTCACTGAAAGGCCCATCACTTCTTGGCAGAAAGATACTGTCAAACAAAGCACAACGCTGGAAATCTATCCGCATCCACATGAACTAGACCCGGCTTCGTTCTTTGACAAACGTAGAAGGTTGTATATTGAATTCAATAGAAGATTCCGGTTCCTTAATGTAGCCAAAACATTAAGGAACTGGCAGTCTCTCTTTTTTTCTTTAATTGAATTACACTGAACACAAAACTACCTCCATACTTCCATTCATTTGTATGGGTTACCTTTAGACGAGTCTCGCAAAAAGAAAGAACATCATCGTGTTTGTGAGAGTCTCCACTTTCTATTATACTGAACAAAAATCTAAATGCAACCATTTCAAAGATTTAAATAAGGAAATCAGTCAATTGAAATAAATTCATTAGGCCCTATGGATTTCACATTACTGGGAATACAGATATGCATCTGTTGGTCACATATACCTTTTTTTTTAAGAAGGCGTGGATCAGAAAACCAATCAGTAACTAGTGTGACCACCATTTGCCTCATACAGCACGACACATCTCCTTCGCAAATAATAATAATAATAATAATTCGCATCTCCTTCGCAAAAATTCTGGCTGTTGATTGTGGCTTGTGGAATTTTGTCCTACTCTTCAATGGCTGTGTGAAGTTGCTGTATGTTCGCGGGAACTGTAACACGCTGTCGTAAATGTTGATCCAGAGCATCCCAAACATGCTCAATGGGTGACATGTCTGGTGAGTATGCAGTCCATGGAAGAACTGGGACATTTTCAGCTTCCAGGAATTGTGTACAGATCCTTGCGACATGGGGCCGTGCATTATCATGCTGAAACATGAGGCTGCGGATAAATAACACAACAATGGGCCTCAGGATCTCATCACGGTATCAAATTGTGCATTCAAATTGCTAACGATAAAATGTAATTGTTTTAGTTTTCTGAAGCTTATGCCTGTCCATATCATAAACCGCACCGCCATCATGGGGCACTCTGTTCACAATGTTGACATCAGAAAACTGCTCGCCCAGACTGCGCCATACACCCAGTCTGCCATCTGTTCAGTGCAGTTGAAACCGGAATTAATCTGTGAAGAGCAGACTTCTCCAGTGTGCCAGTGGCCATTGAAGGTGAGCATTTGCCCACGGAAGTTGGTTACGACGCCAAACTGCAGTCAGGTCAAGACCCTGGTGAATGTAAATAGTCCAGTGGCCATTTGATTAATTGTTCAGCAGTCTTATGGCTTGGGGGCAGAAGCTGTTAAAGAGCCTTTTGGTCCTAGACTTGGCACTGTGGTACCGCTTGCCGTGCTTTAGCATAGGAAACAGTCTATGACTTGGGTGACTGGAGTTTGACCATTTTTGGGGCTTTCCTCTGACACCATCTAGTATATAGGTACTGGATGGCAGGAAGCTTGGCCCCAGTGATGCACTGGGCCGTACGCACTACCCTCTAGTGCCTTACGGTCAGATGCCGAGCAGTTGCCATACCAGGCGGTGATGCAACCAGGATGCTCTCGACGGTGCAGCTGTAGAACTTTTTGAGGCTCTGGGGACCCATGCCAAGTCTTTTCAGTCTCCTGAGGAGGAAAAGGTGTTGTCGTGCCCTCTTCATGACTGTCTTGATGTGTTTGGACCATGATAGTTTGTTGGTGATGTGGACACCAAGGAACTGGAAACTCTTGACACGCTCCACTACAGCCCTGTCAATGTTAATGGGAGCCTGTTTGGCCCGCCTTTTCCTGTAGTCCACGATCAGCTACTTTGTCTTGCTCACATTGAGGGAGATGTTGTGGTCCTGGCACCACACTGCCAGGTCTCTGACCTCCTCCCTATAGGCTGTCTCATCGTTGTCGGTGATCAGGCCTTCAACTGTTGTGTCGTCAGCAAACTTAATGATGGTGTTGGAGTCGTGTTTGGCCACACAGTCGTGGGTGAACAGGGAGTACAGGAGAGGACTGAGTACACACCCCTGAGGGGCCCAAGTATTGAGGATCAGCGTGGCAGACATGTTGTTGCCTACACTTACCACTTGGAGGCGGCCCGTCAGTAAGTCCAGGATCCAGTTGCAGAGGAAGGTGTTTAGTCCCAGGGTCCTTAGCTTATTGATGAGCTTCGTGGGCACTATGGTTTTGAAAGCTGAGCTGTAGTCAATTAACAGCATTCTCACATAGGGGTTCCTTTTGTCCAGGTGGGAAAGGGCAGTTGCCCGAGAGCTGCCGAGAGCGTTATCACACAGTCGTCGAGAACAGCTGGTGTCCTCGTGTATGCTTCAGTGTTGCTTGCATCGAAGCAAGCATAAAAGGCATTTAGCTCGTATCTGGTTTTCCCTTTGTTGTCCATAATAGTTTTCAAGCCCTGCCACAACCGACAAGCATCGGAGCCGGTGTAGTAAGATTCAATCTTAATCCTGTATTGACGCTTTTCTTGTTTTTATTTGACCTTGATTTAACTAGGCAAGTCAGGTAAGAACACATTCTTATTTTCAATGACGGCCTAGGAACAGTGGGTTAACTGCCTGTTCAGGGGCAGAATGACAGATTTGTTCCTTGTCAGCTTGGGGATTTGAACTTGCAACCTTCCGGTTACTAGTCCAACGCTCTAACCACTAGGCTACCCTGCCGCCTAGTCTCATCTGAGGGCAAATCGGGATTTCTTATAAGAGTCCGGATTAGTGTCCCGCTGTTGCCTGTAATCCATGGTTTCTGGTTGGAATATTTATGTACGGTCACTGTGGGGATGACGTTATCGATGCACTTATTGATGAAGCTGATGACTGAGGTGGTATACTCCTCAATGCCATTGGATGAATCCTGGAACATATTCCAGTCTGTGCTAGAAAAACAGTCCTGTAGCGTAGCATCCGCATCATTTGACCACTTCTGTATTGAGCGAGTCACTGCTGCTACCTGCTTTAGTTTTTGCTTGTAAGCAGGAATCAGGAGGATAGAATTATGGTCGGATTTGACAAAATCCCAGCACAAGGTGCACCTGTGTAATAATCATGCTGTTTTATCAGCTGCTTGATATGCCATGCCTATCAGGTGGAGGGATTATCTTGGAAAATGAGAAATTCTCACTAACAGGGATGTTAGTTTAAGAGCAAATTTACGATTTTTGTGCATATGGAAAATGTCTGGGATATTTTATTTCAGCTCATGAAACATGGGACCAACGCTTTACATATTGCATTTATATTTTTATTCAGTGAATATGTAGCCTAATATTTAAACACTTACATGTAGCTAAGTGGGTAGGAGGGCAACACTTGACATGCACTAATTAATAATAATAATAAGGCAGGCTTTTAGAAGGTAATATACAGTTAATTCAGAAAGTATTAGGACCCCTTGACTTTTTCCACATTTTGTTATGTTACAGCCTTATTCTAAAATGTATTAAATCGTTTCGTTTTTTCCTCATCAATCTACACACAATACCCTATAATTACAAAGCAAAAAAGGTTTATTCATTTTTGCAAATGTATAAAAAGAAAAAAACTCACATTTACATACGTTTGGTTGGATGGGGAGTGTTGCTGCACAGCTATTTTCAGGTCTCTCCAGAGATGTTTGATCGGGTTCAAGTCCGGGCTCTGGCTGGGCCACTCAAGGACATTCAGAGACTACTGCATTGTCTTGGCTGTGTGCTTAGGGTCGTAGTCTTGTTGGAAGGTGAACCTTCGCCCCAGTCTGAGGTCCTCAGCGCTCTGTAACAGGTTTTCATCAAGGTCCTCTCTGTACTTTGCTCCGCCACTCTTTCTCTCGATCCTGACTAGTCTCCCTGCCGCTGAAAAACATCCCCACAGCATGATGCTGCCACCACCATGCTTCACTTTAAGGATGGTGCCAGGTTTCCTCCAGACGTGACACTTGACATTCAGGCCAAAGAGTTGGTTTCATCAGACCAGAGAATCTTGTTTCTCATGGTCTGAGAGTCCTTTAGATGTATTTTGGCAAACTCCAAGCAGACTGTCATGTGCCTTTTACTGAGGAGTGGCTTCCGTCTGGCCACTGCCATAAAGGCCTGAGGCCACTCTGTTGCTGGGAACCTTCAATGCTGCAGACATTTTTTGGTATCCTTCCCCAGATCTGTGCCTCGACATAGTCCTGTCTCAGAGTTCTACGGACAATTCCTTCAACCTCATGGCTTGGTTTTTGCCCTGACATGCTCTGTCAACTGTGGGTCCTTATATACTGTAGACAGGTGTGTGCTATTCCAAATCATGTCCAATCAATTGAATTTACCACAAGTGGACTCCAATCAAGTTGCAGAAACATCTAAAGGTTGATCAATGGAAACAGGATGCACCTGAGCTCAATTTCGAGTCTCATAGCAAAGGGTCTGAACACTTGTGTAAATAAGGTATGTATTTTATTTTAATACATTTGCAAAAATGTCTAAACTGTTTTTAGCTTAAAAAACTTTTACAAATATGGGAGTGATGATTAATAAATGATGAGCAACTGTAAATGCCATCGAACTGGTTTATTATGGACCCTTTAAAATACAGTGTTACCCTAGAATGTTGCTGGACCCAGCACAGGCAGTGTGAAATGCCAGGGCTGGATTTTTAGCCCAGTCTGCCCCTGTATTAGATTTTGAATTAAAGTACTGACAGAATAATTGGATGTTGGGTCCAAAACACAGAGGATACAAAATGGTTGTCTGTTGTTTGACACCTAATTTGATTCAGTGTCAGTGAGGATAAACCCAGCTGTTGAAAGATGAATGGTATATGGATGGATACGATGTATATGCGTGCATGCGTTACTCACATGACCACACGCATGAACTGTGTGAGTGTGTGTGCGGTGTGTGGCTGCTTGAAGCGGGGGTTGGTTTGTGAGCCCAGCTGAGAGGTGCTGCAGATCCTCCAGGGCTGGCCCTGGCCTGTGTTTGTGTTGGCCCCAGGCCTTAATTACTCCTCCTGAGATACCGCTCATACAGCCCTGGGTTTTGAGTCCCAAATGGCACCCCTTAAAAGTATGTGCACTATGTAGGGAATAGGGTGCCATTGGGACACAGTCCTGGCCTCAGGCCTATTTATTGCATCGCCGCACTGTTCCACTGTGGCGTGCGAGCTCCAAATTATTTTATTTCTCTTTCCTCTCCACCCTGGAGAGATGGAAAGAGCCCCACTGTCATATACGGCATTGTTTGTTGAAACTCCAGCCCATGATTCATCGAGAGCTAGAATCCCAAAAAGTTGTTTCTCTCTCCATTAAGTCCAGGGCCAAGAGAGAGTGCCTCTACATATCCATATTCCACTTGCTCTCTCCCTCCCTCTCCACGACTTCTATTATTTGACCCAACCGATATTTATATAAGCAACAGACCTTTTGATCCTATGATGCCCCTACTTTATTTTCATGTCTACAAGTTAAAGCGAAGTTGTTTTTAAAGCCACTTTTGCTGTCGTCTATCCTTATTAAAGGTCCAATGCAGCAGTTTTTATCTCAGTATCAAATCATTTCTGGGTAACAATGATGTACCTTACTGTGATTGTTTTCAATTCAAATGGTAAGAAATAAACAAAAATAGCTTCTTAGCAAAAAGCCATTTATCAAGCAATAATTTAGCTAAAACTGTTTGGGAGTGGTCTGAGTAGGGATGGGAAAACAGAACATTAGCTGTTATTGACAGAGCATGTCAGGGCAAAAACCAAGCCACGAGGTTGAAGGAATTGTCCGTAGAACTCTGAGACAGGACTTGAAACTTTGTTTCACATTGGTCTATTAACTCATTTCACCAGGCAGGCTGAAATGTCATGTCTTTGAAACCAGCTCTTATGCTAAAAAGGCATTATAATTTTAACAATTTCACAGTATCATAGAGTGTAAATATATATAAAACAAGGTTTTTGACTGCATTGAGCCTTTATCGTGTTCCCACACACACATTTAGAATCAAAGCTCAGTGACAGAACTTTAGTTGGCAGTGCTACATGTTTGCTATATGATCCTTTTAGCCCAGTTGCCTCATACCCAATTTCCATGCATTTTTGGCCGATGTCATTTTAATGCAGTTCTGTGTGCGGTTTCCAAGAGGTATATGGAGGCATTCTTCTGCAGTACGTTCATCTAAACAGATGTACTTAAAAGGGGCACGTTACAACTGCAGCGCAGTTCGGCTCCTCCGGTGGTTCCTATCTGACTGCTGGCTCAGCCTGCTAGGGTTTCCTATGCATGTCAAGGTGGGTTAGTCTTTCCCTGCGTCTCTGCTTGCTGGGGCCTTGGTGGGCTATCAGTCACACTGTCGGACCCAGGCCACCTCCCACCCAGCCTCCCTAACCCTGGCCGGCCTCACTGGGTGTTCACGTCACATTCCCCTCTTTTCTTCCATCTCCTCTCTCCCCTTTTATCCTTCTCTCCCCTCTTTGGTGGCACCCCGGAGGGTCTTTCTCTCCCCTCTTTGGTGGCACCCCAGAGGGTCTTTCTCTCCCCTCTTTGGTGGCACCCCGGAGGGTCTTTCTCTCCCCTCTTTGGTGGCGCCCCGGAGGGTCTTTCTCTCCCCTCTTTGGTGGCGCCCCGGAGGGTCTTTCTCTCCCCTCTTTGGTGGCACCCCGGAGGGTCTTTCTCTCCCCTCTTTGGTGGCACCCCGGAGGGTCTTTCTCTCCCCTCTTTGGTGGCACCCCGGAGGGTCTTTCTCTCCACTGCCATATTTGATCCTCTTCCCTTTGACCTGCGGCTAAACAAATAGACCATTCATTTTCTCTTAATACTGTTCATTTTGCCCCCCCCTTGCCAGGGTAGACCTGAAGTGTCCGGATACATGTATCCAGAATCTGCCTGTTTTAGGATTCTTTGCCCTCAGCTCCCCCTCAGCGATCAAGCCACAAGTTCAACAAGTTGAGATGGAGATATTTTTTTCTGGTAACCACAGCAGGATAGTGTGGGATGCTAGAAATCCTGTTTACTGAATGGGCCCATGGGTTGGCAGCTGCTGTCGCCTGTTGGTGGAATTAACACACATCATCAGGCTGATATAGAAAAAAGTCCAGCACTGCTGAGTCACACACACACACACACACACACACACTGCATCCACGTTTGGCAGGGATGCGAGAGGATTTCGCACCTCAGAAACACTGTCTGGAGTGGAAATGCCTTCACACACCATCCGGTGCAATCTGCCACATTCTCTCCACTATGACATCACTTGTTATCCAGGAAGTTTGTAGAATAGAATGCAGACTGGTTGCAGATTATATTGATGGCTGGAGTGTGTAGATGATTTTACAGCATGGACTTGTATTAGCCTCTGGGGAATTGCGCAGGTGTCATTTCAGATTCCAATATGGCATCCAAGGAACATAATGTGCAGTAATATCTCCATGTTATGTCAGTCCGTCTACTATATCAGTCCGCCTATTACTCCACAGAAACACCTCACTGCTCTTTTATCAGTGCTGGAATCAACAGTGAAATCCCAACCAAGAAGTAGCACCACACAATTGAGAAGGCTACATGTTAAACAAATAGTTCACATGTAATTTAGGGTGAATTGTCCCTTTAAGATTTGTAAAATGTACTATCAAGCATCTTTCTATGTAGAAGGGTACATTGACATGTTCTGTTCTGCCTTCTGTTGTAAATATTGAATATCATACATTTCTATACTCTTTCATCTACCTTTCACCATTACTTGAGTTTTCACACCACTCTGGACTCCACTGTGTAGCCTATGTCTGCGAAATATTACAGAGAGAGATCTTGTTGAAAACAGTCGCACCGTGTCACGGTGTTTCCTCTGTCAAGCTAGTATGTGCTGTGTTGTTGTTGTTCAGGTACTCCGTGAGAGAGTGACGGGCAAGGGCACTCGTCCACAGCCATCTGCAGCTCCAGCCTGCCCATCGCACAGCCTGCATCCTAAATGGCAACCTATTCCTTACACCAAGAAAAGCAGTGCACTAAAATAGGGAATAGGGTGCCATTTGGAGTAGTGCACCATATAGGGAATAGGGTGCCATTTGGGGTGTATCCACAGACAAATAATCACAGCACTTCCACGTTTGCCTTGCCTGTTATTGTCCCGCCATAGAGCCTGTACACAACTCAATTACCACGCCATTGCTTAATTGTGAACTGCCAGGCAGTTTGTGAGTCAAAACTAAAATAACTTTTTGCAAAGAACAATAAATGGGATGGGGATTTTTCCTGGAAGGAAACCTTTAGTTTACGATATGACATGTTTCTTAATAGTGCTAAAGTGTTCTGTATTCTTTAAATAAACAAGGGTGAGTTTTGCATACTGGGGCATGAAAGAATGCAGGGTTTCGCTGCCCCTCACACACATGTCAGCAATTTGGCTGCCTTGTGTATTTTGGATGTAAAAAATAAACGCAGCATTTCAAAGTAAACGAAAGAAGGAAAGTCTTATCCGCCTGGCAGCTGTGCTCGGCACCAAATTGCTTTCAGCTGATGCACTGCAGCTCAAACTTGCTTGGGTAATGTCAAGTGATGCATTGCAATACTGAGAAAACAACACAGACAAAAAATAAATAAGGAGGAAAGAAACGGTGGAAAGTTCCTCTGCTGATCCAGCCGAACCCCCCTACCCTATCCCCCCCCCACACACACCCCAAACCCCCCTACCCTATCCCCCCCCACACACACACCCCGAACCCCCCTACCCTATCCCCCCCCCCACACACACCCCAAACCCCCCTACCCTACCCCCCCCCACACACACCCCGAACCCCCCTCCCCTACCCCCCCCCCCCCACACACACCCCGAACCCCCCTACCCTATCCCCCCCCCACACACACCCCGAACCCCCCTCCCCTACCCCCCCCCACACACACCCCAAACCCCCCTACCCTATCCCCCCCTATCCCCCCCCCACACCCACACACACCCCGAACCCCCCTACCCTATCCCCCCCCCCCACACACACCCCGAACCCCCCTACCCTATCCCCCCCCCACACACACACCCCGAACCCCCCTACCCTATCCCCCCCACACACACCCCGAACCCCCCTACCCTATCCCCCCCCCCACACACACACCCCGAACACCCCTACCCTATCCCCCCCCCCACACACACCCCGAACCCCCCTACCCTATCCCCCCCCCCCCACACACACACACCCCAAACCCCCCACTCCACCTTCACTCCAGTCTTCCTCAGGTCGCTAAAGAGGAGGATTATGGTACATAAAGATACAAAACCATCACCAGGTCGTCATTGGAAATACCAATTTATTCTTAACCGACTCGCCTGGCTCAAGAAAAGTTCATAAAACCTTTTCTTGGTGAGCGATGATAAGACTTGGAACCCACCTCTTGCAAAAAACACTACTTCTCATCACAGCTTTTGCAGGGGTGAAAATATACAGAACAAATCTTAACACCTTCAATTTCTCTGTTATTCGCCATAATTACCATTCAAGACCCCTGAATGTGAATGTATTGCGTGACCTTTATACATGGCTATATAAGGGATGTGTGTATGACATCATGTTTTTTTAATCAATCTTGTAGGCATATGTATTTGATTTCTTGACTGATATAATCATGCCTTTCTCTACTTTAACCGCAGTTAGTTCTCGTGCTACAAATCCCTGTCTAAGTGCACCTCAATGGGCTGAGATCCTTACTTCCAATGATATGAGTAGTTATTTAACTGTCTAAGTGCACCTTTCAGTGGCGGTGTGGAGTGTAGTTGATTTTTAATGACTCGAACAGCTTCAAGTCAGATAGTGTGTGCCATTTTTATAATGATTTGTATAAACTTGTATTAACTGTAGCCTTACTGTATAGCCTTATGAATAGTGTGTAAATAGTATTTTTCTTGTCTTGGTGTTTGTCCTATATACAGTATAACTCTTATTTTATTTAGAATTTATTGTAATATATTATGTTGTTCTTGTCTATAACTGTTCTGTACTTCGTCATGTATTTGCTGCATGGGGATCCTAATAATTGTTTCCGGTACTGTTTCCACTGGTAACTACTACTAAATTGTGCATACTAGTGCTTGTTTTAAGAAATCTCAAAGACACACAAGGGATTCATAGAGTATTGCTGTGTTCTTACGATCTCAATATGTCATTTCTAAGAAAATATTTGAACATATCTGTACTGTAACATCAAGTGCTACACTTGGGGGGGGGGGTACTTTTTACCTCTTTTCTCCCCAATTTCGTGATATACAATTGGTAGTTACATTCTTGTCCCATTGCTGCAACTCCTGTATGGACTCGGGAGAGGCAAAGGTCGGGAGCCATGCGTCCTGCGAAACTCGCCAATGCCGCACAGCTTCTTGTTACAATTGGTAGTTACAGTCTTGTCCCATTGCTGCAACTCCTGTACGGACTCGGGAGAGGCAAAGGTCGGGAGCAATGCGTCCTGCGAAACTCGCCAATGCCGCACTGTTTCTTGTTACACTGCTCGCTTAACCCGTAAGCCAGCCTCACCAACATGTCAAAGGAAACCCCGTACAGCTGGCGACCGTGTCAGCGTGCATGCCCCCGGCCCGCCACAGGAGTTGCTAGAGCACGATGGGTCTCCCGGTCGCCTTAGACCACTGTCCCACTCGGGAGGCCTGATATACATGTTTTGATTATGCCATTTTCAGTGAGCAATCTGTGGGAAGGCTTTCCATTTGGAAGTTTTGGAAGTGTCTGCAGTGTGTCTATCAAACTTACGGTCAGAGTTCTGTCCAGCAAAACCCCCCGTCTGCTCTCTCCCAGTCACCCACACCTTGGCTAGGATGAACGAGCCACAGCAGACTCTAATGACATAAGCCCCCCAGGGCCTTCCTTTTAACACTAATATGAGACCAGTCTCTGGCTGGACCTGATGCAATGAGGTTGTTACTTACTGTACAGTCATGGTTACAATTTCTACAGCTCTGCTGTGGTGGAGCCTCAACATACATTCAACAAACTTGAGCTGTATCCTCTGTCTGAAGCAATGCCAAGCAACTTAACCGAATTAACACTCCCCTACATATTATTTAGACATTAAAACTAAAACTTTTAATTTGGCTCTATACTACATCCAGCATTTTGGATTTGAGATCAAATGTTTAATATGAGGCAACAGTACAATGTCACCTTTTATTTGAGGGTGTTTTCATACATACAATATATCTGTATCTAAAATGTGGAAAAAGTCAATGGGTCTGAATACTTTCCGAATGCACTGTATGTATGGAGCATAATTTATTTACAGTTTTATTCAGGTTTTCAAGTACTGCTGACAATTGATGCATTCTGATTATTGCATAGATTTTAATGAACACCTACAGTACCAGTCAAAAGGTTGGACACACCTACTCACACTTCTGGAGTGTACGGCTTAAAGTGGTCCTATGTGGTCCTATGGTCAGATACTCCAATCTCCGCTGTGGAACTTTGCAGCTCCTTCAGGCTTATCTTTGGTCTCTTTGTTGCCTCTCTGATTACTGCCCTCCTTGCCTGGTCTGTGTGTTTTGATGGCCGGCCCTCTCTTGGCAGGTTTGTTGTGGTGCCATATTCTTTCAATTTTTAATATTGGATTTAATGTTGCTCCGTGGGATGTTCAAAGTTTTGGATATTATTTTATAACCCAACCCTGATCTGCACTTCTCCACAACTTTGTCCCTGACCTGTTTGGAGAGCTCCTTGGTCTTCATGGTGCCGCTTGCTTGGTGGTACCCCTTGCTTAGTGGTGTTGCAGACTCTGGGGCCTTTCAGAACAGGTGTATATTTACTGAGATCATGTGATAGATCATGTGACACTTAGATTGCACACAGGTGGACTTTATTTAACTAATTATGTGGCTTCTGAAGGTAATTGGTTGCAGCAGATCTTATTTAGGAGCTTCATAGTAAAGGGATGAATACATATGCATGCACCACTTTTTTTTTTTAAACAAGTAATTTTTTCCATTTCACTTCACCAATTTGGACTATTTTGTGTATGTCCATTACATGAAATCCAAATAAAAATCCATTTAAATTACAGATTGTAATGCAACAAAATAGGAAAACGCCAAAGGGGATGAATACTTTCGCAAGGCACTGTATGTGTATCTGCCATGTGTTTTGACATTATACAATGCATTCTGAGTGTCACGTAAATGTGTGTTAGACCAAATATGTTATAATGAGGTGAAGGAATGGATCATCTTTCGAGTAAACTTCCGGAGGTGAATGATCGTAGACACACCCCTTCAACATGCATACTGCAAACAGACCAAACTAATCTTGTCTAATCTTATCTTCCGGAGGTGAATGATCGTAGACACACCCCTTCAACATGCATACTGCAAACAGACCAAACTAATCTTGTCTAATCTTATCTTCCGGAGGTGAATGATCGTAGACACACCCCTTCAACATGCATACTGCAAACAGACCAAACTAATCTTGTCTAATCTTATCTTCCGGAGGTGAATGATCGTAGACACACCCCTTCAACATGCATACTGCAAACAGACCAAACTAATCTTGTCTAATCTTATCTTTGGTTGACGTGAAGAAAAAAAACATGGCGAACAAACTACTCATCGTTGGATTACTTTCCATTTCTACAAAGTGTCTTGCTGAATTATTTAGATCAATGTTGAGTTCACCTGTGATGTGATGAATTATAAATAGTAATTGCTATTAGCTAATTCATATTGTGGTTTCTGTCAGCCGAGAGTTATCTAAATATGAATGCTTGTGTTACTTCAATCTCTAGCCTACATTTTCCAGTTTGGATGACTGTGTATGCCATCTCTACTTCTGTGAATGTCTACAACATTGCATCCAAAAATAGACTGGTCACATTCAGGACATAACTTTGTAAGGACTGCGTTTCTGCAAAATGTTTCTGCTGAAAAAACAGTGTGGCTAGCTCAAATGCTGACTTATGCTGTACTTTCTAAATAAGCGTTCTAGTCACACCGATTGGAGGGTACGCTGCAGGGACCACTAGAATGATCACACCCGTTTGTTGGTACATGTGAAAAGGTTAAAGCAGACTTCCTGTAATTCTACACATTTTGCCATGACTTGGCTGGCTAGATTGGGGCATCAGGTAGCCTAGTGGTTAGAGCGTTGGACAAGTAACTGAAAGGTTGCAAGATCGAATCCCTGAGCTGACAAAGGTAAAAAATAAATCGTTAATAAACTTAGGGATGTAAATCATGCAGCGCCATGTGTCACGATCGCAGATTTTAGAGAAAGAACAAAGTTTTGTCCGATTGACAGGTCTCTTCTTTTGGTCTGGGGCCCCTTGGCGGCCTGGGGCCCTAAGCAACCGTCTATGTCGCTTACACCTGGAACCGGCCCTGGCTATATGTCTAAAGATAGCTGTAACATTGCACTTCAATACATATGGGATGAAGATGTAACATATTTGGACGAATGAATTACGATTTGTGTGGAAGCAAAAGGCTACAGACAGATCATGCTTTCCATCTGACCCTGGAACCTCCACTGCATACAGGCAGGCTGTATGATTCTGCTTGCTCTGGGATCAAGAGAAGTGACCATGTTATATATCCCTAGTTGATACTGACTTCGAACATGAATGTCTTTCAGCTCAAAATGCAGGTGAAAAACAATTTATTTCTGTGTCATGCAAATTGAAAATGCATCACCGTTATGGCTGATGATAATAACAGGCTTCATTTGCGCAGCGATTGTGTGGGTGTGTTCGGCCGTGTTCAGCCTTAACACCTCTGTTCACACCGATGGGGCTGAAGTGGAGCGGGTCAAGAGCATCGGTGTCCACGTCACTAAGGATCTATCATGGTGCAAACACACCAACACAAGTCATGAAGAGGGCACGGCAACGCCTACCCCATAGTGACAAAGCAAAAGCAGGTTTTTAGAAATGTTTGCTAATTTATAAAAATGTTTAAACTGAAATATCACATTTACATACAGTAAGTATTCAGTACTTTGTTAAAGCACCTTTGGCTGGGATTACAGTCTCGAGTCTTCTTGGGTATGACGCTACAAGCTTGGCACACCTGTATTTTTGTAGGTTCCTTTTTTTCTCTGCAGATCCTGTCCAGCTCTGTCAGGTTGGATGGGGAGCTTCGCTGCACAGCTATTTTCAGGTCTCTTCAGAGATGTTCGATCGCGTTCAAGTCCGGGCTCTGGCTGGGCCACTCAAGGACATTCAGAGACTTGTCTTGAAGCCACTCCTGCGTTGTCTTGCCTGTGTGCTTAGGGATGTTGTCCTGTTGGTAGGTGAACCTTCACCACAGTCTGAGGTCCTGAGTGCTCTGGAGCAAGTTTTCAAGGATCTCTCTGTACTTTGCTCCGTTCATCTTTCCCTCAATCCTGACTAGTCTTCCAGTCCCTGCAGCTGAAAAACATCCCCACAGCATGCTGCCGCCGCCACCACCACCATGCATCACCGTAGGGATGTTGCCAGGTTTCATGAGAATATGCATTTAGATCTTCTTGAGGGACGTGAGTAAATACTCTGAGCGGATTTCAGAGCAGATTATATTAACTACAGATTCGCCTTCCTGTACTGTTTCCATCCGAGCTAGGGTGCGCTGTTATGTTTTGGCCACACCACGTGAAAGAAAATGTGACCATTCAACATAATCATCCTTAATTAGGGCATATGAATACTTTCTCAGGGCACTCTCTACGTATCCTTTAACATTTTAGTGGAAAAGTGGTGGAAACGTGTGCCAATTTACCGTTTTTTGCAAATGTTTTCATGCTTAGTACCAATAGATTACATTTAAACACTCTTACATTTAAAGTATATGGGTGTTCCCTGAAGTCCTCTGATTGCAATGATATAACATGATATTATGTGTGGCCTACATTTTGTCCCATAGGAATGTATTATGTCCAGCAGAGAGACAGGTAACCCATTATGATGGTACCTTTCAGTCTTTACACAAAGTGAGCCAACTACTAATGGCTATAATGCCATTGCAGATTTAATAACCTTTAATAACCTTTAATAACCCTATACTCTGAAAGAAAAGTTTTCCTAAATGACCGCCAAAACCAGCTACACTCTATTTGGACATGATTCACATGGCCATATCTTCATAAATAATTCATAAATAACACAAATAATAAATGACATTCTTCATAAGTAATAAATAACATTCTAAGTACAGGGGATGTTTATTGTCACATTTCTAATATCTTATTTTATGTCATTGTAATTGATAGACTGGAACAACCATTTGACAGTGTTTAAATGTAAAATACTGAAAATGTTCACCACTTTACAAAACAAATATTTAAAGGATACATATGCTTCTTTCCCTGACAGACTGACCAGGTGAATCCAGGTGAAAGCTATGATCTCTTATTGCCGTCACTTGTTAAATCAACTTCGTCCAGTGATGAACATGAAGGGGAGGAGGCAGGGTTTAAGCCTCGAGACAATTGAGGCATGGATTGTGTATGTGTACCATTCAGAGGGTGAATGGGAAAGACAAAAGATTCAAGTGCCTTTGAACGGGGTATGGAAGTAGGTGCTAAGTTCACCCGCTGCTGGGTTTTTCATGCTCAACAGTTTCCTGTGTATATCAAGAATGGTCACAACTGTAAGAAGCATTGGAGTCAACATGGGCCAGCATCCCTGTGGAACGCAGGGAATCCATGCGCCGACAAAAGGAGGGGACGCAATATCTGGAAGGTATTGCAATATCTGGAAGGTATTCCTAATGTTTGGTGTACTCTGTGTATATGGCATATTTGGGCAATTGTATTGTGTGCTCCAGACCCCCACAAACATTTGAAGCAGTCATTGGGCCAATTATTTATGGAGATATGGCCATTGCAAATCCTTTCCAATATGGCCCTATGGAGCTAGTTGTTGGTCATTTTGGAAAACTGAGTATAATCTGGGGTGTAGGGCTGCTGGAGCTTATTTAAGGAATGATTAACATATCCCACATTTTATTGTTTCAGCCTGAATTCAAGATGGATTAAATTGATGTTTCACTCTCACCCATCTACACACAATACCCCAGAATGACAAAGAGAAAACACGGTAAGACATTTTAGTACAGAATGATCTCATTTACATAAGTATTCACACCCCTTTGCTACGACACTCCAAATTGAGCTCAGGTGCATCCAATTGATTTTGATCATCCTTTAGATGTCACTACAACTTTATTTGAGTCCACCTGTGGCCAATTCAATTATTTGGACATGATTGAAAAAGAAACACACCTGTCTATATAAGGTCCCACAGTTGACAGCGCATGTCCGAGCAGAAAACTATACCATGAAGTACAATGAACTGTCCGTAGATCTCCGAGATATAATTGTGATGAGGCATATCTGGGGAAGGGTATGAAACCATTTCTAGAGTGTGGAAGGTTTTCAAGAGCACAGTGGTCTCCATCATGGAAAATTGAACAAATATGGAACAGACTCTGCCTAGAGCTGGCTGTCTGACCAAACTGAGCAACCGGGCAAGAAGGACCTTGGTCAGGGAAGTGACCAAGAAGCCAATGAGCACTACAGAGTTCCTTGACTGAGGGGAGAGCCTGCAAGAAGGACAATAGTCTCTACAGTATTTCACCAATCTGGGATTTATGGGAGAGTGGCCAGATGGAAGCCACTCCTGAGAAAAAGGCACATGACAGCCCACTTAGAGTTTGCAAAAAGGCACGTGAAGAACTCAGAGCATAAGGCAAAAGATCTGATGAGACACAAATATAACTCTTTGGCCAGAATGCCAAGCGCTATGCCTGGAGAAAACCAGGCACAGCTCGGGTCTACCGAGTGGCGCAACGGTCTAAGGCACTGAATCGCAGTGCTAGCTGTGTCACTACAGATCCTTGTTCGATTCCAGGCTGTGTCGCGGCCGGCTGTGACCGGCCGGCCATGAGGCAGCACACAATTGGCCCAGCATCGTCCGGGTTATGGGAGGGTTTGGCCGGCCGGGATGTCCTTGTCCCATCACGCTCTCGCAACTCCTGTGGCAGGCCGGGTGCAGTGCACGCTGACAGGTGTATGGTGTTTTCCTCCGACACATTGGTACGGTTGGCTTCCGGGTTAAGCGAATCCAGATGTGCAAAACTGACATATCTATGTAATCGCCTCCAAAGCTGTTTCTACAAAGTATTGACTCGGGGTGTGAGTCCTTATGTAAATGAGATGTTTCTGTATTTCATTTACAACAGACATGCTAAAATGTCTAAGAACATGTTTTCCCTTTGCCATTATGGAGTAATGTGTGTAGATGGGAGAGGTTTGTTTCTTCATTTTCTTTACCCATTTTGAATTCAGGCTGTAACGCAACAAAATGTGGAATATGTCCAGGGATGTTTTCTGAAGGCATTATGTGGCATCTTTGGGCCATTTGTGTGTTTTCTAGACCCTCTCAAACATTTAAAGTCATCATCGGGCTGTCTGTAGCAAATATTGATGGAGATTTGCCCATTTGAATCGTGTCCAATACAGCCCCATGCAGCTGGTTGGCAGCTGTACAAAAACCCTCGGAGTGGAGCAACACACTACTCAGATTAACTTGATCAACCAAGTTGATTTCACCTGTTGACTCTCTCAGTTTTCTGGACTTCGCGCCCAGGCGAGTACCCCTGGTTACATCTATCCAACTAGTTACATATACTGGGTTTCTTTGCCTATTTTCGTCATTGTAAATCGAGTCTGTTGTTAACTGACCTGCCTAGTTAAATAAAAACAAAATAGTCAAAAATACTTATTTAGACATGCCCTAGCCTTGTGAAATATGGTGGCTCTATCACAAAGTCAAAAAATGTCACATAGCTGCTGGACAATGGTCAAAATGTCCTCAATATGACCCCTATTAAGGTCTTGAGTACTTTATGATCAGAGACACACCAAACATGTGGAAGAAGGTGCTCCGGTCAGATGAAACCAAAATTGAACTTTTTGGCAACAATGCAAAACGTTATGTTTGGCGTAAAAGCAACACAGCTCATCACCCTGACCACACCATCCCCACTGTCAAACATGGTGGTGGCAGCATCATGGTATGGGCCTGCTTTTCTTCAGCAGGGACAGGGAAGATGGTTAAAATTGATGGGAAGATGGATGGAGCCAAATACAGGACCATTCTGGAAGAGAACCTGATGGAGTCTGCAAAAGACCTGAGACTGGGACGGAGATTTGTCTTCCAACAAGACAATGATCCAAAACATAAAGCAAAATCTACAATGGAATGGTTCAAAAATAAACATATCCAGGTGTTAGAATGGCCAAGTCAAAGTCCAGACCTGAATCCAATCGAGAATCTGTGGAAAGAACTGAAAACTGCTGTTCACAAATGCTCTCCATCCAACCTCACTGAGCTCGAGCTGTTTTGCAAGGAGGAATGGGAAAGAATTTCAGTCTCTCGATGTGCAAAACTGATAGAGACATACCCCAAGCGACTTACAGCTGTAATCGCAGCAAAAGGTGGCGCTACAAAGTATTAACTTAAGGGGGCTGAATAATTTTGCACGCCCAATTTTTCAGTTTTTGATTTGTTAAAAAAGTTTGAAAAGCCAATAAATGTCGTTCCACTTCATGATTGTGTCCCACTTGTTGTTGATTCTTCACAAAAAAATACAGTTTTATATCTTTATGTTTGAAGCCTGAAATGTGGCAAAAGGTCGCAATGTTCAAGGGGGCCGAATACTTTCGCAAGGCACTGTAGATATAAAGGCTGCTAAGATGTTAATGTTTCAAGAAAGGAGCGTATGTACGGTTGAAGTCGGAAGTTTACATACACCTAATACAAATACGTCAAATACATTTCCAAGTAAAAATTTAAATCCTGACATTTAATCCTAGTAAAAATGCCCTGTCTTAGGTCAGTTAGGATCGCCACTTTATTTTAAGAATGTGAAATGTCAGAATAAATTGTAGAGAGAATGATTTATTTCAGCTTTTATTTCTTCCATCACATTCCCAGTGGGTCAGAAGTTTACATACACTTAATTAGTAGGTAGCATTGCCTTTAAATGGTTTACTTGGGTCAAACGTTTCGGGTAGCCTTCCACAAGCTTCCCACAATAAATTGGGTGAATTTTGGCCCATTCCTCCTGACAGAGCTGGTGTAACTGAGTCAGGTTTGTAGACCTCCTTGCTCGCACCTGTTTTTTCAGTTCTGCCCACACATTTTCTATGGGATTGAGGTCAGGGCTTTGTGATGGCCCCTATAATTTCTTGACTTTGTTGTCCTTAAGCCATTTTGCCACAACTTCGGAAGTATGGTGGGGTTCATTGTCCATTTGGAAGACCCATTTGCGACCAAGCTTTAACTTCCTGACTGATGTCTTGAGATGTTGCTTCAATATATCCACATAATTGTCCTGCGTCATGATGCCATCTATTTTGTGAAGTGCCCCAGTCCCTTCTGCAGCAAAGCACCCCCACAACATGATGTTGCCACCCCCGTGCTTCACGGTTGGGATGGTGTTCTTCGGCTTGCAAGCCTTCCCCTTATTCCTCCAAACATAACGATGGTCATTATGGCCAAACAGTTCTATTTTTGTTTCATCTGACCAGAGGACATTACTCTAAAAAGTACGATCTTTGTCCCCATGTGCAGTTGAAAACCGTAGTCTGGCTTTTTTATGGCAGTTTTGAAGCAGTGGCTTCTTCCTTGCTGATCAGCCTTTCAGGCTATGTCGATATAGGACTTGTTTTACTGTGGATATAGATACTTTTGTACCTGTTTCCTCCAGCATCTTCACAAGGTCCTTTGCTGTTGTTCTGGGATTGATTTGCACTTTTCGCACCAAAGTGCGTTCATCTCTAGGAGACAGAACGCATCTCCTTCCTGAGCGGTATGAAGGCTGCGTGGTCCCATGGTGTTTATACTTTGTACATATGAATGTGGTAGCTTCAGGCATTTGGAAATTGCTCCCAATGATGATCCAGACTCTACAAATATTTTTCTGAGGTGATTTTCCCATGATGTCAAGCAAAGAGGCAATGAGTCTGAAGGTAGGCCTTGAAATACATCCACAGGTACACCTCCAATTGACTCAAATGATGTCAATTAGCCTATCAGAAGCTTTTAAAGCCATGACATAGTTTTCTGGACTTTTCCAAGCTGTTTAAAGGCACAGTCAACTTAGTGTATGTAAACTTCTGACCCACTGGAATTGTGATACAGTGAATTATAAGTGCAATAATCTTTCTGTAAAAAAATTGTTGGAAAGAAATACTTGTGTCTTGCACAAAGTAGATGTCCTAACCGACTTGCCAAAACTATAGTTTGTTAATAAGAAATTTGTGGTGTGGTTGAAAAAAAAGTTTTAATG
The DNA here is from genome assembly GCF_002021735.2 of Oncorhynchus kisutch. Taxonomy (NCBI): domain Eukaryota; kingdom Metazoa; phylum Chordata; class Actinopteri; order Salmoniformes; family Salmonidae; genus Oncorhynchus; species Oncorhynchus kisutch. The sequence continues at coordinate 3,879,117 of NC_034196.2, forward strand.
ACTCCAACCAAAGTGTTTGTAAACTTCCGACTTCAACTGTATTTGGTCTGACGAAACGGTTTTATGCACTTATTGAATGGAAGCTGATAATTATGAGTTTTTTTTAACCCTCCATGTTAGTGTGTACTAGTCTCCAGTACACACTAACACGGATAAGTGTACCAAGTTTGATACTTGTATCATAAAATGGAACAATTATTTCACCTATCCGCTGGACTATTGGTAATGGTGAGAGGTTAGCATGTTTTGGGGGCTCTTTTGTGTATCAGTAACTCTCTCACTCATCATTCATGATTATCTGTAATAATGGGTGCATCCACATTAATGTAGAAGTGTTCAGAAACACATTATATTCTTTACAATAAAAGTGATTCCAAAATGACACAATACATTATTTACATTTTTCATTTCTATTGGACACAGCATAATCAGAAACAAAATCAAAACAAACTGAAAATTCATCCAAAAAGTTTGAACGGTCACAGGCTTGATGTAGTCATTATGTGCTAGAAATATGGGACCAAACACTCAACTTTTGACTAAATGAAATACACTGTAAGTGAATTTGTCCAAATATGAATGACACTTTCAAATGGGGTGACTAGATACATAAAGTGCTTTCAATTCTAAACGGTAAAACGTGTACGAAAATACCCTCAAATAAAACAAAACATTCTGTACTGTCGCCTTATGTAAAACAATTGATCTCAAATCCAAAATGCTGGAGTAGAGAGACAAATGCTATCCTAGAATTTCTCCGATTTTCTCCGGTGTGGAAGCTCAGTGAAATGCATCCGCACTAGGCTGCATGCAAAACAAATCTCCCCCTCCTTCACATCCCATTTCCCCATAATGTGACAGAGACTCATGCTTGAGCCTTGTACTTTCAATGTTGGTCCACCAGCTTCAAACGGCAGAAAAAGTTCTATTTTTTTGTTATTGTAAATATACACATATATATAATCACAGTGATTTAGATGGTTTTATATCTTTGTTTGAAGCCTGAAATGTGGCAAAAGGTCGCAAAGTTCAAGGGGGCCGAATACTTTCGCAAGGCACTGTATGTTACCAATTGCAATTTATAAAATTTGTTACTAATTTGAGAAATGTACAATATGTTACGAATTTGCAAACGTAGCCTGTGATATGTTACAAATTCCAATTGGCTGTTGCTAACGTTAGCTAGGTGGATAACGCTAACGTTAGCTAGCTTTAGGGGTTAGTACTACCTAAAAAGTAGTAAGTAGATGCAAAGTAGCTAAAGTTGTCCACGAGATTCAAACATTCAACCTTTGGGTTGCTAGACATTCATGTTATATGCCGACCCATCCACCCCACCCTTCTTTCGTTATTGCCTCATGTAACCATACCAAACTAATTTGAGTGTCCAGGATTTACATTTACTATGTTTTTTTATTTAAAAGGCAAGTCATTTAAGAACAAATTCTTATTTACAATGACGGCCTGAGAACAGTGGGTTAACTGCCTTGCTCAGGGGCAGAATGGCAGATTTGTACTTTGTCAGCTCGGGGATTCAATCTAACCTTTTGGTTACTGTCCCAACACTCTAACCACTAGGCTACCTGCCGCCCATGTTGGCTCTAGTCTATGAGACCAGGCTGTTAAATGGGATGCTGCAGAAGAGCATACCTAATTTTGCTGGCTGCAGTAAGCTAAATGTTTGTTGTTAGCATTCACATGTGCTTTAACAAAGGGAAAAATAAACTTGGACTAAATTGCTACACTTGCATACAGTGTTTTATGCAATAATTATGAATATTTAGATATTATTTTTTACCCCTTTTTCTCCCCAATTGGTAGTTACAGTCCTGTCCCATTGCTGAAACTCTTGTACAGACATGCATCCTCTGAAACACAAACCAGCCAAGCCACACTTTTTCTTGACACAGTGCCTGCTTAGCCTGGAAGCCAGCTACACCAATGTGTCAGCAGAAACACTATGTCATCATGCATTTCATCTGTCTGGCCTGCCACAGGCGTCACAATGGGACAGGAACATCCCTGCTGGCCAAACCCTCCCCTAACCCAGATGATGCTGGGACATTTGTGTGCTGCCTCATGGGTCTCCCGGTCTCAGCTGGCTATAACAGAGCCTGGACTCACACCAGGTTCTACTAGTGGCACAGCTAGCACTGCGATACAGTGCCTTGGACCACTGCGCCATTCGGGAGGCCCCCAGGCTGGAATACCTTCTGAATGGTTATTATGGACAGGTCTCTTTTTCAAATGGTTATATTAATTTATATTAGACATTTTTTGAGTGCGGACCAATCACAATCACATACACATACCTATATAGACATACATACACACATATATACATACACATACCTATATAGACATACATACTTTTTTAAAGAATATACCTTTATTATTCCCCGCAAACCCTACTGCCGATCCCCCAATTGGAGTAAACTAATAAACACTTCTGCTTTTACCTTCAATCCATACATCTTATACACATTCTACAGACACAGTCTACTTTACAATAGTTCTCTCTTGTTTGTTTTAGTCCTTCCTCTATTTCTGATGTCCATCCAGTTTGATTTCTATTTGTAACTGTGCTATTTCACAACAGTTCTGAACCTATATACATTTTACAGACCCTGTATGTTTTACATTGGTTCTTGTTATTAGTCCCACCCTTCAGCTCCACTCAACCCCTCCCATCTGTCTGATGATGATGAACACTTACCACGCTGCACCTTGGTCCTCACCTTCTTCTCTCGACAACAGCTGTTACAGAACTACCCACCACAACTGGACCAAGCAGCGTGGTAACCAGGAGCAGAGGGTTCTGGACTCCTGGACTTGGGAGGAGATATTGGACGGCAAGGGACCCTGGGCACAGGCTGGGGAATATCGCCGCACCAAGGAAGAACTGGAGGCAGCGAAAGCTGAGCGGCGGCGACATGAGGTAAGGCAGCGCAACAGGCACAAGAGGGGGGGCACACGGGGATATTGGCGGAGTCAGGCGATAGACCTGAGCCAACTCCCCGTTTCAATTTTCATTGTTTCACTTTGGTTATTTTTGTATTTCAGTGTTCAGTTATATTTCATTAAAATAGACACTTACCACCCTGCGTTTTGGTCCGATCTTACATACTCCTCATCAGATGAAGAACATCGTTACAGGAGATGATTGTGGACTACAGGAAAAGGAGGACCGAACACGCCCCCATTCTCATCGACGTGGCTGTAGTGGTGCAGGTTGAGGGCTTCAAGTTCCTTGGCGTCCACATCACCAACAAACAAACATGTTCCAGGCACACCAAGGCAGTCGTGAAAACTGTTGTCCTGATTAAAGAAGCAATTAAACCGTCCTTCTTTAGACTAGTTGAGTATTTGGAGCATCAGCATTTGTGGGTTAGATTACAGGCTCAAAATGTCCAGAAACAACAAACGTTCTTCTGAAACTTGTCAGTCTGTTCTTTTTCTGAGAAATTAAGGCTATTCCATGTGAGAAATTGCCAAGAAACTGAAGATCTCGTACAATGCTGTGTACTACTCCCTTCACAGAACAGCGCAAACTGGCTCTAATCAGAATAGACAGAGGAGTGGGAGGCCCCGGTGCACAACTGAACAAGAGGACAAGTACATTAGAGTGTCTAGTTTGAGAAACAGACGCCTCACAAGTCCTCAACTGGCTGCTTCATTTAATAGTACCTGCAAAACACCAGTCTCAACGTCAACAGTGAAGAAGCGACTCCGGCATGCTGGCCTTCTAGGCAGAGTTCCTCTGTCCAGTGTCTGTGTTATTCTGCCCATCTTAATCTTCTCTTTTCATTGACCAGTCTGAGATATGGCTTTTTCTTTGCAACTCTGCCTAGAAGGCCAGCATCATTACATCGTTACTATTTGATGAAGCTGCCAGTTCAATTGCCAAATTGTTTTCTAATGACCAATTAGCCTTTTAAAAATGATAAACTTGGATTAGCTAACACAATGTGCCATTGGAACACAGGAGTGATGGTTGCTGATACATGGGCCTCTGTACGCCTATGTAGATATTCCATTTAAAAAATCAGCCGTTTCCAGCTACAATAGTCATTTACAACATTAACAATGTCTACACTGTATTTCTGTTCAATCTGATGTTATTTTAATGGACCAAAAAACAAGGACATTTTCTAATTGACTAAACTTTTGAACATTAGTGTGCATGTTACCTCAACACTGGTGCCCCGACTATGTACCGGTACCCCCTGTATATAGCCTCGCTATTGTTATTATACTGCTGCTCTTTAATTATTTCTTACTTTGATCTCTTACTTTTTTTTTGTGGTATTTTCTGAAAACTGCATTGTTGGTTTATGGCTTGTAAGTAAGCATTTCGCTGTAAGGTCTGTTGTATTCGGCGCATGTGACATAAGAATTGATTTGATTTTGTTGATAAGAATTACTTGAAAATGCTGAAGCGGAAATATACCATCATGTTATGTGATGGTAGCCTGGTTCCAGATCTGTTTATGCTGTCTTGCCAAGTCCTATTGTCATTGTCATATGGCAATGACCATAGGAGTTGGTGAGACAGCACAAACTGATCTGGAACCGGGCTAATGTGATGGTGATCTGTGTATGTGTGTGTGTGTGTAACCAGGTGACCTGCGGTTCTATCCAGTGGCGTGGATCCCCTCCATTTGTGGACAGGGGAACACAACAGGTTCACTACCCTCTGTCACTCTGTTATTTTCTCTCCCAGCATTGCTAGTGTGTTTACATTTTCCTTCAAAGAGAATCTGGAAGCGTTTCGCAGGCTCAGTTCGCTGGGAACTATCAGAACGATTCCCTTTTAAACTATTTTGATATTAACTCTGTGGAGAATTGGTCTGTGCATGAGAACGCTGCTCCTTTGGGCCTGGGGGTTGGCCGAGCTGCTAGAAGAAAAAACAGACAGAGAAACAGGACGAGACGACAGGATATTGGGACGGGCCCAGTGCTCCAGTCCACAGGCCTGCAGCTATAGGCCTGGGCTATGTCATGTGACCTGAAGATCAGGGCACCGCAATACACTTTTACCCTTTTCACACTACTGAGCCCAGTTGGGCCAAGCTGAGCTGAAGCCTACTGCACTTACCAGGGAATCATTGAATTATCCCCATTACCCCAGTGTGCCGACCAAACCATAATGTGCTGGCTGGGTTAGTTTTCCTTTCATGTTGTTGTCCTTTTCAGTGCAGTTTCAGCAACTAACATATGGTGGATGTGTAACCAGGGTAGTGCAGTTCAGCTTGGCTCTGCTTGGTTTTGCAGAGTTCAGTAGTGTGAATTTGTATTTAATTTCTTAAAATAATGATATATTTATTATTTTGGAACTCAGTCGGGGTCTGAACATACTGTTAAGAGTTAGAATAATACAATACATTAGGTGCAATTTCGACATTTGGTTGTGCATCAGCAGTCACTCAATTAGCCCATGTCAGAAAGCATTTTTTTAGCTTGGTAAATTAGTCTAGTGGGCAGCTATCTAAACTTGTAGTAAGCATGGTCGAAATACCGACTGAGGTGAGGCCCCTTGAACATCAGGTATCATATTAAAAACTGCAAACATTTGCCTCCGCCTTATGGAAAAATGTGTAGACTCGCAGGAAATTATACAGAACAAAAATATATGAACATGTCAATGATTTTACTGCTTTACAGTTCATATAAGGAAATCAGTCAATTGAAATACATTTATTAGACACTAATCTATGGATTTCACATGACTGGGCAGGGGTGTGGGCCTGGGAGGACTTAGACCCATCCACTGGGGAGCCAGGCCCAGCCAATCAGAATGAGTTTTTCCCCACAAAAGGGCTTTATTACAGACATACTCCTCAGTTTCATCAGCTGTCCAGGTGGCTGGTCTCAGACGATCCCGCAGGTGGAGGTCCTGGGCTGGCGTGGTTACACGCGGTCTGGGGTTGTGAGGCCGGTTGGACGTACTGCCAAATTCTCTAAAACAACGTTGGAGGTGGCTTAGGGTAGAGAACTTAACATTCAGTTCTCTGGCAGCAGCTCTGGTGGACATCTGCGGCATTTTGTTATGTGACAAAACTGCATATTATAGAATGGCCTTTTATTTTCCCACAAGGTGCACCTGTGTAATGATCATGCTGCTTAATCAGATTCTTGATATGCCACACCTGTCAGGTGGATGGATTATTTTGGCAAAGGAGAAATGTTCACTAACGGATGTAAACAAATTTCTGCACAAAATATGAGAGAAATAAGCTTTTTGTGTGGAAGAAAGGAAGAAATAGAGACCCGCACACTGTCAAAAAAAACTGCAGCTTGAATGCAAAATAAAGATGTTTATTGAAACATCATGGTGCCCAAAGAATATATCATAGTGCAAGAAAGTGCATAAATAAAAACATAACACAAACGTTTCGGCCTTTCATCTTTTATTTCAGCTCATGAAACATGGGACCAACATTGACATGTTGCGTTTATATTTTTTAGTTCAGTATAGTTTAAAAATGGCAAAACCTCACCCCAAAATGTGAAGAATTACAGGAAATTAACTTTAACACATTTTACCCCTCTCTTCGCTGTCACGAGGGAGGCCACTAAAAAATGTTTTGCTCACAAGGTGGGATGAAATATTTTGCTGTGCAACCAGGAGTTTGAAAAAAAATCTCCCAGAAAACAATTGTTGTAATGATAAGGCTTCACTGTACAATTGTTTCCAAGTGCCATAGAGCAGGGTTCCCCAACTGATGGCCGGTGTCCAAATTTGTCCTGCAGTTGATTTTATTTGGCCCCTCTAGTTTTCTGAGTAAAATTAACTTATATATATATATATATATATATATATATATATATATATATATATATACACACTGTGTGTATATACAGTACGAGTCAAAAGTTTGGACACACCTACTCATTCAAGGATTTTCTACATTGTAGAATAGTAGTGAAGACATCAACACTATGAAATAACACATTTGGAATCATGTAGTAACCAAAAAAGTGTTAAATAAATCAAAATATATTTTATATTTGAGATTCTTCAAAGTAGCCACACTTTGCCTTGATAATAGCTTTGCACACTCTTGGTATTCTTAGGCCTCTAAACTAGCTTCATGAGGTAGTCACCTGGAATGCATTTCAATTAACAGGTGTGCCATGTTAAAAGTAATTTTTTGGAATTTCTTCCCTTAAGGTGTTTTAGCCAATCAGTTGTGTTGTGGTATACAGAAGATAGCCCTATTTAGTTAGTTAACGACCAAGTCCATATTATGGCAAGAACAGCTCAAATAAGCAAAGAGAAACGACAGTCAATTACTTTAAAGACATGAAGGTCAGTAATTTGAACCTTTTCAAGAACTTTGAAAGTTTCTTCAAGTGCAGTCACAAAAACCATCAAGCGCTATGATGAAACTGGCTCTCACGAGGACCGCCACAGGAAAGGAAGACCCAGAGTTACCTCTGCTGCAGAGGATAAGTTCATTAGAGTTACCAGCCTCAGGCGAAATACATTTTTCACAGAGTAACAGACACATCTCAACATCAACTATTCAGAGGAGACTGCATGAATTAGGCCTTCATGGTCAAATTGATGCAAAGAAACCACTACTAAAGGACACCAATAAGAAGAAGAGACTTGCTTGAGCCAAGAAACATGCTCAATTTAAAAAGTAAATATTGTGAGAGATCTCCACCTAATAACACAGAAGGTTTTAGAGAATAAATATTCACTCATATCATCAATGATGCTATTTAGGCCTATATAGCATTTTCAAAGTCATCAAAAGCTATTGTTTCAATTCAACCCTGGATTCAACTAGAAATAGACAATACAGAGACCTAGGATTTCAAGCTCTGGGTGATTTCAAATGTAATGATATTCAGTGATATTGAATTGTGTTTGGTTGTCAACAGAACCAGCTGTCAACATTTGAAGGAGATTTATCTTTATAATAGTTTCACCTGTGCTACTGACTTAGTCTGGCTTTAATTCCAGTTGGTCTACAAATGAATAATTGACGTGTTCACGTCTCCATCTCAACCTAACATCTAAGTTAAAGAACAGGACTAAATCAGACTTTATTTAAAGTGCATTTCAAGTTTGATTTGATTTAGACCTATTCTTTAACTTAGATTTTTGAATCCAACATATCAATTATTAATTTGTAGACTGGAATTAAAGCCAGACTCGAGGAAGATCCGCATTAAAAGGTAAAGGTAATTTCAGATATGCAGCGGTTTCCCGTGAATATAGTTTCAGCGAACATGGAAACATTGCCTTTAAATTTCAATTGAGCTACAGTACTTGTAATACAGATTGAATCCAGCCCTAAATCAGTGGCACAGATGGAACTATCCAAGCAGAAGATCCATCTCCTTCAAATGTTGATGTTTGGTTGACAACCAAAACATAATTGTAATACAGTTTTGTATTAGAATAAATAGTGTATGTTACAATCTAATGTAACATTTGTTACGAGCTTTGATTTTCCATTTACGTTTTGAGGTTGGACTTTAGCGCGCATAGCTCGTTAGCACGTACCGATTGGTGTCACCTCGTCAGTCAGTATCTCTTACACCTGTGCTAGTTGCCATCTCATTAGTGGGAAGGTGTTTCACCTGTGTTGGCCCAGGTGCTATTTAGGGGTAGCTGGCCCAGTGTTCCACTGGAGCTTGAGAGATGTCGCGGGAGAGCTACACGCTGGCAGCTGTGATGCGATTTTCAAACTCAACCTGTTTTAAGTTTGAAAGAAGCCTGAGTGTTGGCGCTTCTCCTATTTGTTTTGCTCCATTTTCTTTTTTACTCTCTTTCCTAAATTGTTGTGGGTTTTTCTTTTAGTTTGTCTTTTCGGAGGCAAATCTAGTGGGCATACACGGTCTTTTAGAAACCCCTTACTAGTAGCTTTGCCAACTTTCGGTGGGCACCCACATGGCTGCCTTTCAGAAACTCTTTTGAACCCCTTTCTGTTTTGTTTGGTTGTCAGTCATTTTCTTTGTTAGTTCCCTTTGTTGTGAGCATTTTTTTTGTTTTTGTTTTGTGAGAATGTAATACATTCAACCTTGAGAAAATGTGTAACACTTCCATGGCCACATTTAGGCTACTGTAACTATAAATGTGTCGTCATACAAAGCGTGCATATTCAAATTAGCATGCATAAATCGTCGCAGAATCTGGATATGGCATTAATCCGTTCGACCATGTATTTTAATTTAATCTCAACTGCAATCGAGGTGATTTAGTTCTGCTATTAGACGAAGCACAGTGATAACGCATTCATCTGTTTTATAAAGAAACAATATCTGACGTATTCCCATTTTTAATTTTGTTGTGCTTTTAAGTGGTTGAAAGCGCAGTGACATTTGGGTGGTTTTTCCATTGGAATTTGGTTGTGGTTTTAGATGGTTGAAAGCATAGTGATAACACATAGGAAATGCAAGTACATTATGGCTGTCTTTTTGAGTGGGCGAATATATATAATGAACAAAATTATAAATGCAACATATAAAGTGTTGGTCCCATATTTCATGAGCTGAAATAAATGATCCCAGAAATGTTTCATACGCACAAAAAGCGTATTTCTCTCATTTTGTGCAGAAATCTGCCAAGATAATCCATCCATCAGGTGTGGCATATCAAAAAGATGATTAAACAGCATGATCATTACACAGGTGCACCTTGTGCTGGGGACAATAAAAGGCCACTCTAAAATGTCCAGTTTTGTCACACAACAATTGTGTAATTGGCCTGCTGACTACAGGAATGTCATCCAGAGATGTTGCCAGAGAATTTAATGTTAATTTCCACCTCCAACGTTGTTTTAGAGAATTTGGCAGTACGTCCAACCCACCTCACACCCGCAGACCAGGGGTCCCTTTTTTAGTCAAAACCTGTTCTTTCAGGAAAGAGGCAGTTAACACTACTAGATTACCTGGCTATCTCAATGGAGTTTCTGTTCTGTGGCTTTGTGTTTGCAATAGCACTGCAATAGCTGTGGGGGTTATGGCTTGTAGCAGGCACTTCGTCAAGGGTTAAAGGTCATGAAATTAGGGGGGAGAAACTTTGACTTCTGTTAATAAGAGGTGATTTGAGTCTCATTCTGCCACACGCTTGGGGGGTGTAGACTAGCAACTCTAAAGTGACACTTCCCCTCCCCTTAACCTCCCTATAACCACTGCACCTTTTCAACCCTCTCAAATGGCACCCTATTCCCTATATAGTGCACTACGTTTGACCAGACCATTGCACTGTATCAGGCAGGGTTCCTTAGAATAGGGTGCCATTTGAGACACAGCAGGTCCTGGTGACCTATTAGCCAAATGTGTTTATTCTATGAGGTTGCTATTATCCCTAGTATGATACCCAGCTCTGGGAGCTAATGGCTCCACAAATGTCCTTCTGCTATACGTTCCTGTTAAATAATTGATCTCATATGAATGTACTGGTGTTTCCTCCTCCTGCATTTTAGAAGGTGATATCATGCTGTGGTCGGAGTGTTCTTGTGATACCGTGATTGCTTCCGGAATCGGAAGACGGTGGTAGATTCCGCAAAGCATTACAGCATTAAATAATGTGCAAACATACACTGCACATCAAAACATGGTGTTATCGCTAGCCTATGACAAACTACCCCTGGACGTGAGCCACCTAAACAATAGCATTCTACAATCCTGTGGTTTTTTTGTCATTTATATTACACAACCAGGAAATTGGACTATATTAGACATGGTAAGATCACATCTTTTCTAGATAAAACTCAATGAGAGTGTGGTTTGTTGGCAATTCCAAGCATTTCCAGGGGTGAGCAAGGTTTTCATGCACTAAACAGAAACAAGCCCTTCTGTCTATTTGGCTGGTCCTTAAGTCAAATAAAGGACTATACTAACAGTGCAGTTTAGTGCGTCTAGATTTTTCGCTCTCAGTGCTACATGGAAGAAATGTAGCTACATGTCGAGTTAAACTACACAGCACAGGACTGCTGTGACCTTGCTCTGCTCATATACCCCGACTCTGAGAGGGAGCCTCAGCCTTTACTGACTGCATTAACCTAACTAACTGCTCCCCTTTTTTCTTTCCCCATTTTGACAAATTTGCGTTTCCAGGAAGCGACTGGAGGTCAGCCCTACATCGCCATCTGTTGCTACTTACGTCTCTGAGTCAAGACGCTGGCGAGGCAGGGACTAGCTGCTTAGCTTTGTGTGGGTTGCCCGGGCAACTGAGCCCCCGCAATCAGATCTGAATGGCAGTCTTCAAAAGATCCCCAGGTCACATGACTGTTTGTTGTAACTTGGAACTTTGGAACCTCAGAGTGTTCAGGGGAAACTTTTTAGGAGTTACCTGAGTAATGCTGTCGAGACGTTGTCGGTTACCGGAGACGAGCCCTTTAAGGCTTCGGCTACCAATCACTCACATCGCTGTGTTTTAAACTGTCACTGTCCATTACCTTGCAGACTAGTCTCTTTTGGCAAAGACAGCCTGCATTCATGACCAAACATGGAGTTTACCTGCCCTCATCAGCAAACTTCATCAATGAAAAAGGAAACAGAAATTTGTCTCATTACTATGGGAATCTGAAAAGACATTGAGTACCCAAGATGAAAGAAGCCAGACATGGTCAGGGAACATTCTGGAAATGTTTTCTCCAGCCCAAACCAACAGGAACCAGTCTTCACAGCCAAGTCTCAAAGCCAGACAGACTCTCAGGTTAACGGCTCTTGGCCGAAGAGACCTTACAGAGAAGCGGAGTCTGTGCAGCGGTGTAGTGGAATGTAGAGCTAGAGAACCTTGTGGTTCAGACAGGTCATTGGGAGGAATTGGATGGAACATGGAAGGCATGGAACTGTTGGATTACCGCAAATGGCATCATTTCTTTCCTTGAAGTTCAAGCCATGGAGATCATCTTTAATTGGAAACTGATAGAATACACTGTATCATAAGCCTTCAAAAACCACAGCTCCATAGTACAATAACCTCCTAGGTTCACTGTGCTGGCTGGGAATAGTGCGATATTGCAGCCTTGCAGTGGTCCCAAATTTAACTTTATAATACTCAGTGATGCTGTCCATGTTGGCCAAATAGCGCCCAAGTCAACCTCAGTTTATACAATCCGATACCTGTCAAAGTAACTGAATGAACACACACACACACGCAGATAAAAACCTAGTTGTTATATCGTTGAATCAGAGTTACAATCAGGAACATCCTCCATGGGACGACAAAGCAGACATATTCTTGAATACTACAGAGGCATACAGTATTAGGCACTGCAGTATGTGCAACCATTTCTGGAATCATACAGTGTTTATGACCTCTTATCTATAGAGTGAATGTGATTATAGCCTACAATACGTTGGATTGAACCCCATGGTTCAGAGGGATTCAGCCTACAATGAACTGAATGCCATGGTTTCCTTCGGGATGCTAATATCCAACCTTGCACTTTGACTTCCAGAGGCCTGTTGTGTTAACAGGGCAGGCGTATTGTACAGGAAGACCACCCCACAAAATATTTCTCTCCCAAAACTTAACCAGATGTATAATGACCCTCTCCTCAGTGTTCGGTGCGGATAGTGTAATTATTTTCACCTGTTCTGATACAGTCTCCGGTGTCCGAGGCTAAATGCTAATATGAGCAGCAACCCTGTCGGTTGACCACGGACCTCACCTGGTCTACAGAGCACACACACACGCATGCACATACATACACTTATGTTATAAGTGTGGTTCTTGGACCTGAGCTATGGTACATCTCACTGGCTGCAAGGAAAGGTCCAATGTGGGGTCTCTCTCTCTCTCTCTCTCTGTCTCTCTCTCTCTGTCTCTCTCTCTCTCTGTCTCTCTCTCTCTCTCTCTCTCTCTCTCTGTCTCTCTCTCTCTCTCTCTCTCTCTGTCTCTGTCTCTCTCTCTCTCTGTCTCTCTCTCTGTCTCTCTCTCTCTCTCTCTCTCTCTCTCTCACACTTCACATACATTTTTTTTCTTCGTCTGCCCTGTCAATTTTTTTATACAAGTGTTAGGTTCTATTCCCTTAGGCCTACATGTGCCTCCCCACACCTCACCTCTCTAACTCCCCCCCATAACCCCCTCTACCCTCCCTCGCACACTCATTCCTACCTTACAGCTGTTGTTTTGAATTAGTGAAATAGCTGCTGTCAAATGAAATAATCCTTTTCCACTGCCACCCACTGTGCTGGGTGAGAATGACAGGTAGGTAGTCGGGGCGTGTCAGTGGGAGGGGCCTAGGGCTAGCTGGTTGCCACAGGTACAGTGGTGGACACGGCAGGCGCTCTCATTCACGTCCAGGTATTGCGACACAGCTGGCATGCTGTTCACACACATTTCGGGTACTGCTTGTTACTCACGGACAAGGAATGTCACAAATTCCCACTTTTTCTGGAACTCACCTTTCCTCTCGTCTGGAGGGAGTCTTTTCAAACACCTCCTTATTGTGGAGTTCTGACAGCTGCCAGTCTGGTTCCCAATGACACAGACACAACTGAAGTGGAAGGGATAGTCATGGTGTTTTTGATTTATAAAGAGAGTTGTTGTCCGTGTGCAGTGGCACACACACAGAGTTGTGTCCGTGTGCAGTGACCACACACACACACATGAATGTGGGGGGGGTCACCCAAAATCACCCAGAATCACCCAAAATACCCTCATAAGTATACACTGAGTGTACAAAACATTAGGAACACTTTCCTAATATTGAGTTGCACCCCCTTTTGCCCTCAGAACAGCCTCAATTTGTTGGGCATGGACAAGGTGGTGAAAGCGTTCCACAGGGACGCTGGCCCATGTTGACTCCAATGCCTCCCACGGTTATGTCAATTTGGCTGGATGTCCTTTGGGTGGTGGACCACTCTTGATACACACGGGAAACTGTTGAGTGTAAAAACCCAGCAGCGTTGCAGTTCTTGACACAGTCAAACTGATGCGCCTGGCACCTACTTACCATACCCTGTTGAAAGGCACTTAAATATTTTGTCTTGCCCATTCACCCTCTCAATACACAATCCATGTCTCAATTGTATCAAGGCTTAAAAATCCTTCTTTAACCCGTCTCCTCCCCTTCATCTATCTACACTGACTGCGGTGGATTTAGCATCAATAAGGGATCATAGCTTTCACCTGGATTCACCTGGTCTGACTAGGTCATGGAATGTTTTGTACACTCAGTGTATTCAATCGTTTAAAGGATAACTCGAGCCCAATTTCAGCCTTTGCCCAACACCTTCAAAGTTTCAAAAAATGTTTTCAGATGAGAAGTTGTTGATGGGGGGGAATTGCTCATAAATATTCATTTTGGGCATGGGTGAACGTAGTTGTACCTGATCCCAACATTTTCTCACTAAAGCATACTTACCGGAAGCCCACTGGCACGCTCTGGCACGCTCTGTCTCATCGCGATCAAATACGACTCTGAAGATTTAGCTCACAGTGGTAATGCACCGAGTTTCTGATATCTATTGCCACTTGCGGTTTAAATTCGAATCCCCCATGGAGCGCCAGTAATCAGTCATAGCAGTTGGGGGATTTTTTATTTTTTTTGACATGGCCACCATGATCTATTTCTTGTTACAATGGATGTAGCTATGAATATAAACATATAATCCCAATAGCCTACATGTGTTTTTCTTCGTAAAAGCACATACTGTAGATGTGTATGAAACGGTAAGTGCCTTACTGCCTTTTGAATGTTGTGTAAGGTCAGTTGTCTAGTCAAGGAAGCATCATGCAAAATATATTGGCACAATCCACTTACAGAGACCATTACCAAATAAGGTGTGCTGTCACTCACTTTTATAGTAAGCCTGGAGGTGGTACCACCCAGCACATCTAGAAGGGAGTGTATTTCATACCGAACCCCTCCCTGCTTTTATAGTAAGCCTGGAGGTGGTACCACCCAGCACATCTAGAAGGGAGTGTATTTCATACCGAACCCCTCCCTGCTTTTATAGTAAGCCTGGAGGTGGTACCACCCAGCACATCTAGAAGGGAGTGTATTTCATACTGAACCCCTTCCTTGAGATGACCTAGAGGAAACTTCTCAAGGTGCCACAACTTCATGATTTCAATGGTAGAGTGTGAACCGCTAGTGCCAAAAATAGCTAGATTTACTACTAAAAGACCAAAATATCACTTTTGCAACGAACTGTCAAAATGAACTGCCCAACTGCCAGAATTGATGTGTTTCACTATAACTAAGCCTAAAACATCAGAATTGATGTGTTTCACTATAACTAAGCCTAAAACATCAGATTTGATGGAGAATTATAAACTTTTTTTTCTTCATGAAAGTTACTCTTGAAATAGCCCTTATAATTCACAACAGACAAATTCATCAAACAGATTACTGTATTGTAAACTGTAGGGCCCACACGTGTGCCATTCAGTAAATATCACGCATGCTGCTCCTCAATTCCTTCTACAATAAACATTTGTGTTCACATAAATCAAAATAATCTAACTTAAGTGGCTTCTTTAATCAGCTACAACCGATAATGAGAGACAAGTCCTTCCTGTCCACAGAAAGACACAACATTTATAAACCCTCCCATCACAACATCTGACTTTAGTGGGCAACGACCTCAATACCTCAACTCCGTCCATACACCTAATTAGTATCTTAATAGTTTTTCATCCAGACTGCCTGCTTTCCTGCTGGCCTCCAATCGCTACCGTGAGCATTCTCCCTCTCTGTTGATGTCTGTATTGTTTACTTTGAGTTCTTTCTCAGAGGCCACCGGTTGAGGCCCCGGTGGCTACAGTACGGTGACGTGGAACAAGGGCATGATTTAGAGGATGATTGAGGGGCCTGGCTCCCGTTGATGGTTTCCAGAGGGGAGCCATGATTAAACTGTAGCCAGGCTGGTTGAGGCTGAAAAGTACAGCAGGAGGACTGTGTCAATACTACCATGGAGGGCTTGTCAGAGTAGGAGTGCTGATCTAGAATCAGATCCCCCCCCCCCTCCTGCCCATGTATCCTTATTCATTGTGTTCTGAAAACAATACTGATTCTTAATCAGCACTCCTGCTCTTAGACTGTGGTACCCTGTATCCTTATTCATTGTGTTCTGAAAACAATACTGATTCTTAATAAGCACTCCTGCTCTTAGACTGTAGTACCCTGGCATGTTGAGCGGTACAGGAGGAGGGCAGGGTGGAAGACTTACATGTTGTCAATATGATATGATTCTTATATCGAAGCCATCCCCGTCTGTTTTGCCCCAAAGATGCTTTGTTGCTAAACAACACACCTGTCTATAGTCTCCCTGGTACTCCCCCTGTAGTCTACTATAGTCTACAAACGTTTATTGAAAACATAAATACATTTGCACAATATGCGCTTGTTGAAATCCATCTATGTATGCGGTAAAGAGGTCAATGTTAATTAAGAGGTCAATGGAACACAGACCGTGTGTGGGTGAAAGCGCAAGGATGACTTCATTGACAGCCATTAAAAAAATCTGATCTAACAAAAT
The DNA here is from genome assembly GCF_002021735.2 of Oncorhynchus kisutch. Classification (NCBI taxonomy): domain Eukaryota; kingdom Metazoa; phylum Chordata; class Actinopteri; order Salmoniformes; family Salmonidae; genus Oncorhynchus; species Oncorhynchus kisutch. The sequence continues at coordinate 3,895,575 of NC_034196.2, forward strand.
GGATATTCGTAAAAATCTGTCATGATTTATGTAGTCTAACAGGCCCACAATGTGGTTACTAAAATCTGATTTGGATATACACTGAACAAAAATATAATGCAACATGTAAACTGTTCTTCCCATGTTTCATGAGCTGAAATAAAAGATCACAGAAATGTTCCATATGCACAAAACAAATATTTCTCTCATATTTTGTGTACAAATTTGATTACATCCCTGTTAGTGAGCATTACTCCTTTGCCAAGATAATCCATCTACCTGACAGGTGTGGCATATCGAGCTGATTAAACACCATGATCATTACACAGGTGCACCTTGTGCCGGGGACAATAAAAGACCACTCTAAAATGTGCAGTTTTGTCACACAACACAATGCCACAGATGCCTTAAGTTTTGAGGGAGTGTGCAATTAGCATGCTGACTGCAAGAATGTTCACCAGAGCTGTTGCCAGATAATTTAATGTTCATTTCTCTACCATAAGCCGCCTCCTTCGTTGTTTTAAAGAATTTGGCAGTACGTCCAACTGGCTTCACAACTGCAGACCACGTGTATAGTGTTGTGTGGGTAAGCGGTGTTCTGATGTCATCGTTGTGAAAAGAGTGCTCCGTGGTACTGGTGGGGTTATGGTATGGGCAGGCATAAGCTATGGACAACGAACACAATTGCATTTCATCTATGGCAATTTGAATGCAAATTGAGATACCATGACAAGATCGTGAGGCCCATTGTTGTGCCATTCATCCACCGCCATCATCTCATGTTTCAGCATGATAATGCACGGCCCCATGATGGAAGGATCTGTACACAATTACCGGAAGCTGAAAATGTCCCAGTTCTTCCATAGCCTGCATACTCGCCAGACATGTCCCCCATTGAGCATACTCTGGATCAACGTTTATGACAGCGTGTTCCTGTTCTGGCCCATATCCAACAACTTCGCACAGCCGTTAAAGAGAAGTGGGACAACATACCACAACCAAATCTGATCAAATCTTTTCCAAAGGAGATGTGTCACGCTGCAAGAGGCAAATGGTGGTCACATGAGATACTGATTCATTTTCTGACCCTACCTTTTTTTGAAGGTGTCTTTTTAAGGTATTTAAGGTATGGGCAGGCAGGTAGCCTAGTGGTTAGAGCGTTGGGCAAGTAACTGAAAGGTTGCTAGATCGAATCTCTGAGCTGACAAGGAGAAATCTGTTGATCTGCCCCTGAACAAGGCAGTTAACCCACTGATCCTAGGCTGTCATTGGAAATAAAAATTTGATCTTATCTGACTTGCCTAGGTAAATAAAGGTTCAACTTTTTTTTAAATATCTGTTTTCCCGGTCATGTGAAATCCATAGATTAAGGCCTAATGAATTTATTTAAATGGACTGATTTCCATATATATGAACTGTAACAAGGGTAAAAAATCTTTGAAATTGTGGCGTTTTATATTTTTGTTCAGCATATTTGATTGTTTTCGCGGCATAATAATTAGAAATGGTCTTTTTCAGGATTAGAAATGCTAACTCCCTTTTGTACAAGCTGATAGCACAGCTAGCCATATTGAAATCGGTGGTGGTAGTTGAAGCTGCTTTTAAGTGTAATGCAGTTGATTGGTTGCTAACCTGAACACAGTACTTAAATAACAATACTTTGAAGTACTACTTAAGTAGTTTATTGGGGTATCTGTACTTTACTATTTATATTTTTGACAACTTTTACTTCACTCCATTCCCGAAGAAAATAATGTACTTTCTCTGACACCCAAAAGTACTTGTTACATTTTGAGTGCTTGGCAGGGCAGGAAAATGGTCCACGCACCAATGGTGATTTTATTTGGACCCCCAAGTTTTCTGAGCAAAAAAAAAGATATGTAGTAATATTTTTTGGTGTGGAATCTGCACTGTTGGACATAAAAGACTGTGAAAACACCAGGAAATCAGCTCCAAGTGATTTACATTTAACAAATCTGTTCCCAAGTATGTGATCGTATACAAATGTAAGCAAGGTTTAAAATGATTATGTTTTAGTCAAACATACCTGTTTGAGCTTCTTGCGGTCAATTTGCAGTCTACAAATGATTTGTAATTGTATTCCGGCCCCCGACCATCCGCTCCAGAAAATGGCGGACTGATTTCTGCATAATGCACCTGTAACATAAGGAATTTTTAATTATTCATACATTTATTTTTTACTTTTGATACTTAAGTATATTTAAAACCGAATACTTTGAGTTTTACTCAAGTAGTATTTTACTGGGTGAACTTCACTTTTACTTGAGTCATTTTCTATTAAGGTATCTTTACTTTTACTCAAGTATGACAATTGAGTACTTTTTCCACCACTGCATGAACATACAGTATATTGGGGTTGACATCCAAGCATAAACTCCGACAACTTCATCTCAGCAGTGATTTCAGTCAGTGACTCTTTTTTTTAAAATCAGTAAGTCACCAGCTATCGACAGTATCTTATCTCATTCGGAGAAGCCTCCTCCACCTATATGTCTTATCTCATTCGGAGAAGCCTCCTCCACCTATATGTCTTATCTCATTCGGAGAAGCCTCCTCCACCTATATGTCTTATCTCATTCGGAGAAGCCTCCTCCACCTATATGTCTTATCTCATTCGGAGAAGCCTCCTCCACCTATATGTCTTATCTCATTCGGAGAAGCCTCCTCCACCTATATGTCTTATCTCATTCGGAGAAGCCTCCTCCACCTATATGTCTTATCTCATTCGGAGAAGCCTCCTCCACCTATATGTCTTATCTCATTCGGAGAAGCCTCCTCCACCTATATGTCTTATCTCATTCGGAGAAGCCTCCTCCACCTATATGTCTTATCTCATTCGGAGAAGCCTCCTCCACCTATATGTCTTATCTCATTCGGAGAAGCCTCCTCCACCTATATGTCTTATCTCATTCGGAGAAGCCTCCTCCACCTATATGTCTTATAAGTCACTTCTCCTGTCCTGTTTTCTCTCCGGCCGACCCCCCTGCTCCCCTGCCCTTTGACGGGGCTGAAGACAAGTCCATCCAGGGCAGGCCTCCTCCTTCAATACAGGTTTCCTCTTCAGAGACAATGGGGGGGGGGGGGACACCTCCAGGGTCGCTCGCTGGGGCAGATTTATGAGGGAGGAAATGTGGGTCCCGGTGTCAGAGGAGAGGGAACAATAGAGGATTCACAGCGCGCCCCACGTCCCCTGGTCTGTAGCTTACACTCCTGAAAACTCCTCTCTTCCTCTCCTACCGCCGGGCCCGTTGGGAGGGAACTCCCTTCCTGACCTGCTGCAGTGTTGGCAGGAACAGAAAAGACCGGTGTACAACCCCCTGTTCAGCGGGCAGAGGGAGCGAAGGTGTTTCACCTCTGACGTAGGGCTGAGGCCCAGACTACCCAGCACACGCCTGCATGCCATCAGACTCTGAGACATAGCTTTAGCAGCCTCCCTCCACATTATGGAGCCTCCAGAGCAAAGGCAGAGCCTGTGTCCCCAAAGGACACCCTATTCCCTTACATAGGGCACTACTTTTGACCAGAGCTCTGGTCCATGGGGTTGTGGTGCAGAGCACGCCCCCAGCCGCAGCCCACTCTGGGGTTGCTATTGGCAGGCAGAGGATAGGGGAGTTCGCTGCCCTCTCCTCTCCTTCATCAGACTGCATGTCAACTACAGGCTTCCCCTTTCTCTCAAGTGTCTCTTGGTCAGAGAGAGGCATTTAGACTGGACGTATAAGGAAGGCCAGAAAAGAGGAGGGGTCTGTTTTCTTGCCATGGGGAGAGTCAACATGGACACATGCTACATGTGTGTATATAGGCTCCTACAGGAGCATTGAGCAGCCACCAGCAGATCAGCAAGACGGTTTTTAAATAGACCACAGTTCAAGATATAATAGAAATCAAAATCTTATTATGGAGATTATGTTGGTACAGTGGACTACTTCACCCAATCTAGTTGTAAGGAGAGAAGCTGGCCTTCACCCTCCTTGCCCTCTGGCACCCCCCAACAACAGAGTGTCGAATGTCCCTCTCTCGCCTGAGACAATAGCCTTGAGTGCCAGCTTTCACTCAACCCTTTCGTTTTTTTCTTCATATTTCCTGTGTGCTATGAGGCAATTGTTGTATTGGTTTAAGAAAAATAGTAGGCCATGCACGTCACAGGCCAAATAACATTCTCCGTTGCACCCCCGCAGCGCAGCAAGAAGATAAAGGTGTCTATGTAAATGTATGAGATGATGTTGTTTCATTAAGTTTGTCTCCCCTTCTCCTTTCACGATGCGGTAAGAACCATTCAGCAACATAAAGCGGGCCTAAATATAGTGTTTAGAGTTATTACACCACGCGCGGGCCTGGCTGGTAATTGAAACTTTTCATTTGGCTTTTTTTAATGTCATGTGTCTGCGGGGGTGATTGGCAGGCTCGAGTGGCCGCGTATGAAATGGCTCCCGCGTTAATGAATAGAACGCTGATTGCAGGATTCCGGAGCCGCCAAATTACGGTGCTGCCACCCTGACGTGCAATTACCAGACCCCTCGGGCTCGTGCATATTCATCGTTGCTGTTTTGCATATTGATCAGCAACTTTAAAGTGCTGAAATGTATGGTGAACGAACCGTTGAGTGAAAAAAAAAGAGAATCATCTTACCTGTTCTGTCTGAAGGTGAAGGTGTGGGCTGACGTGCGCTTGCCCCTCACAGCCTATCCACTGTGGTGCAGGATATTGTCAAACAAACTATTTTTTTTAAAGCAATACTTGCCTGTTGGAGGTGTTTTATTCCATTCACATAATTTCTTCCCAAATAAATGTCAATCTTATTGTCAATCTTTTTCCAATAACCTGGCCCCCAAAAATATAACATTTTTGTCATCCATTGACCAAGTAGGCCTAATAGCCCTCTATATTTACATAATAATTATAATTATAAAAGGAAGAATACTACTACTACTACTAATAAAAACAGCTTCTGTTTTAACGAATCTTTTTCTCCTGCTGCTCACTGCTAGTCCTGTTAAAATAGTATCATACTTCATTATTCTATTCTATTACACAATCAAATAAATAAAGAATGTCTATCGTTTTCATTTGACATACAACACACACACACACACACACACATATGCATTCTCTGTCATTGTTGTTTTACCGAGTTGTTCTGTGATCGCTCAAATATTAGTCTTTCTATTCAAGTGATGATTGCCTTATCTATTTTATTCAACTTTTAGGCGTACTACTGAGAATTATTCCCTAAAGCAAAGTCCTTCAAGTGCATTCAGTACATGAAAAAGAGATGTAATATGGATATACAAATTCTACATTCAACAACAATGGAATAATGCATATCCGCCAAACTTAATGTTGCCAAATCAAGTAAAGCTGAGCAATTCTGGTTTTATGCCTTCCTTTCAAAACAAACAGATTACAATCACATTATCGCGGGATCATAGGAGTGTATAATTATTGTCTTGTGTTTCGCTGCTCAAACAATAGCTCTCAGTCGCACCCAATATTTACTGAGAGTTTTTCAAAAGAACATTTTTAAGGAATTCAATGTTGCTGAATCTCAGACGTTTTGACTATGGACACATAAAATGAAGGGGTCTGAAGGAACAATCATTTTGTTCTTTGTCCTATTGTTGAATTTGTACTACTTGGTATTTTATGTTTTGTAGGCTACTATACTTGATCATACTTGATGTGAGAACGCTTTAGAAGGCTTGCTGTTATAATTAGCTAATGATTGCTCATTGTTCTTGCAGAACTCATGTATGCTGTGTTTTGTAGGCTACTATACTTTATCATACTTGATGTGAGAACGCTTTAGAAGGCTTGCTGTTATAATTAGCTAATGATTGCTCATTGTTCTTGCAGAACTCATGTATGCTGTGTTTTGTAGGCTACTATACTTTATCATACTTGATGTGAGAACGCTTTAGAAGGCTTGCTGTTATAATTAGCTAATGATTGCTCATTGTTCTTGCAGAACTCATGTATGCTGTGTTTTGTAGGCTACTATACTTTATCATACTTGATGTGAGAACGCTTTAGAAGGCTTGCTGTTATAATTAGCTAATGATTGCTCATTGTTCTTGCAGAACTCATGTATGCTGTGTTTTGTAGGCTACTATACTTTATCATACTTGATGTGAGAACGCTTTAGAAGGCTTGCTGTTATAATTAGCTAATGATTGCTCATTGTTCTTGCAGAACTCATGTATGCTGTGTTTTGTAGGCTACTATACTTTATCATACTTGATGTGAGAACGCTTTAGAAGGCTTGCTGTTATAATTAGCTAATGATTGCTCATTGTTCTTGCAGAACTCATGTATGCTGTGTTTTGTAGGCTACTATACTTTATCATACTTGATGTGAGAACGCTTTAGAAGGCTTGCTGTTATAATTAGCTAATGATTGCTCATTGTTCTTGCAGAACTCATGCATGCTGTGTTTTGTCTGAGTAATCACCTGTAAATGTTGATGTGATGTAATGTTGATGATCAAGGCCACATTAGAACATAGTAATCACCTGTACATGTTGATGTGATGTAATGTTGATGATCAAGGCCACATTAGAACATAGTAATCACCTGTACATGTTAATGTGATGTAATGTTGATGATCAAGGCCCCATTAGAACATAGTAATCACCTGTACATGTTGATGTGATGTAATGTTGATGATCAAGGCCACATTAGAACATAGTAATCACCTGTACATGTTGATGTGATGTAATGTTGATGATCAAGGCCACATTAGAACATAGTAATCACCTGTACATGTTAATGTGATGTAATGTTGATGATCAAGGCCACATTAGAACATGGTCACTTTTTTACATCCTGTTAAATATAATATATGTATACATTAGCTAACACCTATACTAATCTTTATTGCCAGTAATACATTATGCATACAAGTAAACGAATATGCACGTTATTCCAGTTTTGTTTAAAAGTTTGTAATTAGTGAATTGAGTAATCCACATGAGGGATATTATAACTGTTGATCTAGAGTTGTTGTTTATTTGTTTTGAACATGCCAATAGATTTTGTACAAAAGACATTATTTGATGTATTAACAGTCAAACACCTCCTTTAATCCACATTGCTGTTGTTGGTTTGTACCTGTTGGAAGTGCTGTGTTACTGCCTGTTTCTCTCATTGTAAATTAAGAGATTCTTTACAAATCGCCATATATCCATTTTCAGAAATTTCGAAAATTAGCATTTATTGTTTAAATAACTTGTGAAAGAGATTGGTGTGTTTTTTTTCACTATCTAATCATGGCATGGGGTAGTTCAATGTTTCAAAATCTATGACTTAATGGTTTCATTTCAGAGGGACGAATAATCATGTTTTTTTGTTGCAAAAGGCTATACAGGAGGAACCACTGTATATCTGCATCACTCAGATAAATAAGTAGTACAGCTAGGATTTACACAGTCAATTGTAAGAAATAACTACACAAATGATAACTGTACAAATGTTTTTTATTTTTTATGAATCAATACAGTAATATGAGATCTGTATGTAGCAATCATTTGTGAAAACACAAATGTGAAAAAATTGGTGGGTAGAGGTTTTGGAAATAACCTCTTCAAATGTTAAAGCATAAAGGTGCTTGTGTTAAAATAAGACACAAGACATGTTAAGTTCCACTTGACTCTTAGTCACAGTAGGGATCGTCCCTGGTTCGAATCCAGGCTGTATCACATCCGGCCATGATTGGGTGTCCCAGAGGGCGGCGCACAATTGGCCCAGCGTCGTTTGTGTTTGGCACACACCACAAACACCCTCACTCACTTTTCCTCATATGGTCACAAACTACACTCAATATGTTACCAACTCCACTGATAAGAATCTCCACACACATTTGAAGCTGTCTGACATTTTCCACAAACACAAAAGGGGGGGGGGGTACAATGAAAACCCCAAACTGAATGAAAAGAAAGAGCGAGGCAAAGGAGTGCAGGTGCTGACCTCCTGAGTTGTTCACATCTGTCTGTATCTGCTTGAAATTTCTCCACCAGAGATCTTTATCATTGATTCGTCTGTGTACTGAAATCCACCCGCCAGCCCATTCTGAACCTCCACCGCAAACCCTCAACAACCCAACTGGAAGCCAATCAAAGGCCAGAAAGGTGTGTGTGTGTGTGTGTGCGCGCACAGGGTGCACTGAGCGTACGAACACTGGCCCTGAACCAGACCTGGCCATGCCATGCATCTTGGAGCACTTGTGTTCTAGATCTTCTCTGGATATCACGGGAGTAATTGTATTGAGTGGTCACTGTGCATTTTGGAACGCAAACAGAAAACACCCTAAGGGCAAGTCTGTGTCGTCGGTCGGTCAGTCAGTCTGTCCCAACAACAGGGCATAGAGCCCAGTACAGCTGGTATGGGCAAACAGGAAACAATCACTTAACAACAAAGAAAACAGCCTCTTCAAGTGCCAGTTTAGCTGATTTCTTGTCCCTTTTTGGTGCACTGTGGTTTGTGAGTGACACCTTGCTTTTACACAATGTATAGAGCCCTTTCATATTTAAGAAGTGTAATCCCTATTTTTTTTAAATCAATTAAATAAACTAAAATACATTTAGAAATTGTGTACCAAATCCACATTTTAGTAACCCAAACCTCTGTGTACACTCCATCCTTATTTATTTTGGCAGTGACGCTAAAATGTGTACAGTTGGCTCTGTACTCCAGCATTCTGGATTTGTGATCAAATGATTCATATAAGGTGGCAGTACATAATGTCAAATCTTTTATTAGGGTGTTTTCATATATATCTGTTTTACCATTTAGAAATGAAAGCACTAGTCCCCCTATTTAAAGATTTTGGACAAATTCACTTAGTGTAATTAAGGAGTAAAACGTGTAGTATTTGGTCCCATATTCCTAGCACGAAATGACTACATCACGCTTGTGACTCTACAAATGGATTTATTTGCAGTAGTTTTTTTTGGTTGTGTGTGTTTCAGATTATGTTTTGGCCAGTAGTAACTGAATGGTGACTAATGTATTGTATCATTTTGGAGTCACTTTTATTGTAAAATAAGAATAGAAGATGTTTCTCTACACTTCTATATTAATTTGGATGCTACCGTGATTATCGTGAATTAATATGTGAGAAAGTTACGGAGGAACAAAGATCATATTGCTCAAAAAATGCTAACCTCCCCTGTTATTGGTAATGGTGAGAGGTTAGCATTAGTAATGGTGAGGAGGGGGGGCTTTGTTCTTTTAACTTTCTGATTCATCATTATTCACAATTCATAATCATGTTATCATCCACACTATAGTCCAAATACTGGAGCAAAAACATGTTTTCCAATGGTGGGACTAGATAGATAAAGTGGTTTCATTTCTAAACTGTAAACAGCTATGTGTGAAAATACCCTCAAATAAAAGGTGACATTCTGTACTGTCGCCTTGCTTCCTATGAAACATTTGATCTCAAATCCAAAATGCTGGAGTACAGAGACAAACGTACACATTTTTGCTTCACTGTCCAAATAAATACAGAGGGGAGTGTATATTTTGCTGTAGGGGTCTATTTAGGGAGGTGTCCCTCTGCTGGTATAATCACTATGACAGGGGTGAGGAAGGGTCAAGTGGTGTCAGGGGCTGCATCCTGACATTGCATTAACCCTAATCATTTACTTATTGATTTAGCAGCAACTTGAATCCATGTTGACTAACTCCTCTCAGTTAACATGGGTGAGTATGGACATGCACAAACTGGTTGGATTGTTTGTTTGTGTGTGTTGGGGGGGGGGGAGTAACTGGTTACAAAATCAGCTTTCCTTATTTTTTAACCAGTTATCAGCTTTTTTTAAAAGTTGGTGGAAAGACATCATACTAGTGGTAAGATAGAGTTCTGAGATTCTGCAGCTAGACATTAGTAGCAACAATGCAATAACAGCACACTGGTACGAAGTTTGCTACTGCCCTCTTTTGGAGATGTGATGTAGTCTTGAAGATCTGGCTCATGCGATATCCTCCTTCAAACCATTCCATAGTCTTTGTCACTAGCCTGAAACTATCATCTTTCTCATATAGAGCAAGTGTTTTATTTTTTAAACATTTTATTTCACCTTTATTTAACCAGGTAGGCAAGTTGAGAACAAGTTCTCATTTACAATTGCTACCTGGCCAAGATAAAGTAAAGCAGTTCGACACATACAACAACACAAAGTTACACATGGAGTAAAACAAACATACAGTCAATAATACATTAGAAAAATAAGTCTATATACAATGTGAGCAAATGAGGTGAGATAATGGAGGTAAAGGCAAAGAAGGCCATGGTGGTGAAGTAAATATAACATAGCAAGTAAAACACTGGAATGGTAGATTTGGGGAAGAGATAGTTGTTTGGGCTAAATTATAGATGGGCTATGTACAGGTGCAGTAATTAGTGAGCTGCTCTGACAGCTGGTGCTTAAAACTAGTGAGGGAGATAAGTGTTTCCAGTTTCAGAGATTTTTGTAGTTCGTTCCAGTCATTGGCAGCAGAGAACTGGAAGGAGAGGCGGTCAAAGGAAGAATTGGTTTTGGGGGTGACCAGAGCGATATACCTGCTGGAGCGCGTGCTACAGGTGGGTGCTGCTATGGTGACCAGCGAGCTGAGATAAGGGGGTACTTTACCTAGCAGGGTCTTGTAGATGACCTGGAGCCAATGGGTTTGGCGACGAGTATGAAGCGAGGGCCAGCCAACGAGAGCGTACAGGTCGCAGTGATGGGTAGTAATATGGGGCTTTGGTGACAAAACGGATGGCACTGTGATAGACTGCATCCAATTTATTGAGTAGGGTATTGGAGGCTATTTTGTAAATGACATCGCCGAAGTCGAGGATCGGTGGATGGTCAGTTTTACGAGGGTATGTTTGGCAGCATGAGTGAAGGATGCTTTGTTGCGAAATAGGAAGCCAATTCTAGATTTAACTTTGGATTGGAGATGTTTGATGTGAGTCTGGGAGGAGAGTTTACAGTCTAACCAGACACCTAGGTATTTGTAGTTGTCCACATATTCTAAGTCAGAACCGTCCAGAGTAGTGATGCTGGACGGGCGGGCAGGTGCAGGCAGCAATCGGTTGAAGAGCATGCATTTAGTTTTACTTGTATTTAAGAGCAGTTGGAGGCCACGGAAGGAGAGTCGTAATGGCATTGAAGCTCGTCTGGAGGGTTGTTAACACAGTGTCCAAAGGAGGGCCAGAAGTATACAGAATGGTGTCGTCTGCGTAGAGGTGGATCAGAGACTCACCAGCAGCAAGAGCGACATCATTGGTGTATACAGAGAAGAGAGTCGGCCCAAGAATTGAACCCTGTGGCACCCCCATAGAGACTGCCAGAGGCCCGGACAACAGGCCCTCTGATTTGACACACTGAACTCTATCAGAGAAGTAGTTGGTGAACCAGGCGAGGCAATCATTTGAGAAACCAAGGCTATCGAGTCTGCTTATGAGGATGTGGTGATTGAAAGAGACGAAAGCCTTGGTCAGGCCAATGAATACGGCTGCACAGTATTGTTTCTTATCGATGGTGCTTAAGATATCGTTTAGGACCTTGAGCGTGGCTGAGGTATATTGAGGTGTATTCCACATTACAAAGACTTCAATATTTATTTTATATTTTGTGTTCTTCCTCTCTCTTTCTCAGACTTAGTGATATACAGAACTTGTACTAACCATCATATGCCACAGGGTGGCAATAATTCCTTACAGATAATGAAGAAGTCTCAGAACTTCTGCCATTGGACTGTGCTGGGATGGTTGCGAAGCAAAAGCCAGGTACATTCACTGATATTCAAATCATAAACGATGAGCCAGATTCTACGGATGGTTTATTTCTTATCTCTCCAATTCAAAATGATGGCAACCTCATTTTCTGACTTTAGCATATATTATTATAAGGACGATTGACACATGCATCTGACCACTGAACCTAAATACAGGATCAGGCCAAATACAACATGTGCATGGTTCACCTCTTTCGCACAGTGTAGAATGATGATTACAGAGGATGCAAAACACTCACCAATGACCTCACGGAAGTGTTCGGTATAAAAGACAAAGAAAAGTTAATGACAGGAGATGATTTGATCTACTATCAGGGCCGGACTACCGCATCTGGGGCCCCGGGGCATCTACCTTTGGCTGTCATGCCAAATAATGTCCCTCGGCCAAATAGGGTCCCCCTCTACGTCACAATGGGATTTGATAAACTATTAGCGTCTGTTGCTTTATCAATGGTGTGATGACCTAATGATTAGAATTTTGGAGATCACTACAGCCTAAATTACGTTATTTTCATCATCAATATGCAAGCAAGGCTGATTTCCGCAAAAATTTCGCTATTTTCAACAAGATTTGTTTAGCTAAGAAAATGTAAACATTATTCTAACAACTTTTTGGTACCTTGTTAACGTTACATGAAACCCATGTCGGAAATGTCAAAGAAAACCTGTAATCTGCTTGACACATTAAAGTTACTTACCTTACAGATCAGGAAGTCAGCTAATTTCCACTCCATTCATATGCAAATCCGTTTGACTCATACACTGGCTTGTCTGGCTGTCATGTCATTTAACCTGCCCTTCCCTTGTCTACACTGAAATAATATCATTTCAGTAGTCCTCTAAACTCAGCAAAAAAAGAAACGTCCTCTCACTGTCAACTGTGTTTATTTTCAGCAAATGTAACATGTGTAAATATTTGTATGAACATAACAAGATTCAACAACTGAGACATAAACTGAACAAGTTCCACAGACATGTGACAAACAGAAATGGAATAATGTGTCCCTGAACAAAGGGGGGGTCAAAATCAAAAGTAACAGTCAGTATCTGGTGTGGCCACCAGCTGCATTAAGTACTGCAGTGCATCTCCTCCTCATGGACTGCACCAGATTTGCCAGTTATTGCTGTGAGATGTTACCCCACTCTTCCACCAAGGCACCTGCAAGTTCCCATTTCTGGGGGGAACGACCCTCACCCTCAGATCCAACAGGTCCCAGTCGTGCTCAATGGGATTGCGATCCGGGTTCTTCGCTGGCCATGGCAGAACACTAACATTCCTGTCTTGCAGGAAATCACGCACAGAACGAGCAGTATGGCTGGTGGCATTGTCATGCTGGAGGGTCATTTCAGGATGAGCCTGCAGGAAGGGTACCACATTACAGTCTTCCCTGTAATGCACAGCGTTGAGATTGCCTGCATTGACAACAAGCTCAGTCCGATGATGCTGTGACACACCGCCCCAGACCACGACGGACCCTCCACCTCCAAATCGATCCCGCTCCAGAGCACAGGCCTTGGTGTAACGCTCAGTCTTTCGACGATAAATGTGAATCCGACCATCACCCCTGCTGAGACAAAACCGCGACTCGTCAGTGAAGAGCACTTTTTGCCAGTCCTGTCTGGTCCAGTGATGGTGGATTTGTGCCCATAGGCAACGTTGTTGCGAGTGATGTCTGGTGAGGACCTGCCTTACAACAAGCCTACAGGCCCTCAGTCCAGCCTCTCTTTTTTATTTGACCTTTATTTAACTAGGCAAGTCAGTTAAGAACAAATTCTTATTTTCAATGACGGCCTAGGAACAGTGGGTTAACTGCCTGTTCAGGGGCAGAATGACAGATTTGTACCTTGTCACCTCGGGGGTTTGAACGTACAACCTCTCTCAGCCTATTGCGGACAGTCTGAGTACTAATGAAGGGATTGTGCATTCCTGGTGTAACTCGGGCAGTTGTTGTTGCCATCCTATACCTGTCCTGCAGGTGTGATGTTGGGATGTACCGATCCTGTGCAGGTGTTGTTACATGTGGTCTGCCACTGCGAGGACGATCAGCTGTCCTGTCTCTCTGTAGCGCTGTCTCAGGCGTCTCACAGTACGGACATAGAGATGTATTGCCCTGGCCACATCTGCAGTCCTCATGCCTCCTTGCAGCATGCATTAAGGCACGTTCACACAGATGAGCAGGGACCCTGGGCATTTTTCTTTTGGTGTTTTTCAGAGTCAGTAGAAAGTCCTCTTTAGTGTCCTATGTTTTCATAACTGTGACCTTATTTGCTTACCGTCTGTAAGCTGTTGGTGTCTTCACGACCGTTCAACGGGTGCATGTTCATTAATTGTTTATGGTTCATTGAACAAGCATGGGAAACAGTGTTTAAACCCTTTACAATGAAGATCTGTGAAGTTATTTGGATTTTTACGAATTATCTTGAAAGACAGGGTCCTGAAAAAGGGACATTTCTTTTTTTGCTGAGTTTATTCTGATAAAAAATGTTTTATCTTGCATAGCTCATTGGTACACCCTTGTAGGTCCTAGGATACAACAGGAAATAATGTGGAACAAATACATACCATCAAATGATACTTTACAGCTTACAATAATGAACACCTTATGAAACAGCTGTGAAAACCAACCTGGCATTATGTAAGATTTTAAAACATCATGATGATGAGAACCTCACTAGTGTCTTCTAGTCCAGTGACTGGCCTTACCTGTCCCTGTTGGACACTAGTGATGAGAACCTCACTAGTGTCTTCTAGTCCAGGGACTGGCCTTACCTGTCCCTGTTGGACACTAGTGATGAGAACCTCACTAGTGTCTTCTAGTCCAGGGACTGGCCTTACCTGTCCCTGTTGGACACTAGTGATGAGAACCTCACTAGTGTCTTCTAGTCCAGTGACTGGCCTTACCTGTCCCTGTTGGACACTAGTGATGAGAACCTCACTAGTGTCTTCTAGTCCAGTGACTGGCCTTACTTGTCCCTGTTGGACACTAGTGATGAGAACCTCACTAGTGTCTTCTAGTCCAGTGACTGGCCTTACCTGTCCCTGTTGGACACTAGTGATGAGAACCTCACTAGTGTCTTCTAGTCCAGTGACTGGCCTTACCTGTCCCTGTTGGACACTAGTGATGAGAACCTCACTAGTGTCTTCTAGTCCAGTGACTGGCCTTACCTGTACCTCCAGTCCGACACAAGCCACATGTGAGAACATTTGATGGATTAGTGCAGTGTTATGGAAGAGGAGATATGTACTTTTCAACAGCTTTTGAAAGTATAGCCTACCTCAAGCTGGTCCCCTTCCGACTCAGAGCACAGAGAATCAGACTGATCCGAACTCACTTGCTCTGGTGGATGGGATACCTCCTGGGGGGCTCGGACAGTTGACGATCCTAAAGTCATTTGGAGAGAGAAATTGAAGAGGTACATTTTTTATGAGCTCAGCATAACTACCATTTCTTGATTTCTCAAATATTTGTATTTATTTCACCTTTATTTAATCAGGTTTGCTAGTTGAGAACAAGTTCCCATTTGCAACTGCGACCTGGCCAAGATATGGCAGTGCAATTTGACACATACAACAGCATAGAGTTACACATGGAATAAACAAAACATAGTCAATGATACAGTAGAACAAAAGAAAACAAAAAGTCTATATACAGTGAGTGCAAATGAGGTAAGATAAGGAAATAAATAGGCCATGGTGGCAAAGTAATTAGAATATAGCAATTAAACACTGGAATGGTAGATCGAATGGTAGATCGATATCAACCAAAGCTTAACATACGTTGTCTCACGGGCTTCACCGAAATGTAGGGCGTCAGGGCTTTCACTCTCTTCCCACCTCTCTCTCTCCCTCTGTCACTTTCTTCCTCTCTCTCTTTCTGTATGGGTCTCTCTGTCACCTAGTGACACCTAGTTAAGGGCAGTTGGAGTTATCATAATTGTTTACACCTATCCATTTGATTGATCTGGGTTAACTTATAGCTAGGTACCTCAATGTGTCAGAAATAACTAAATGTATAACGTCAGCTAGCGTTGCGACATGTAGATGACTAACGTTAGCTAGATGAAAAATGGTTGTTAAATGATCATACATAAATCCTTCCAGTTATCTTTTTTTTTTTTTTTTTTTACCTTTATTTAACCAGGTAGGCAAGTTGAGAACACCTTTATTTAACCAGGTAGGCAAGTTGAGAACACCTTTATTTAACCAGGTAGGCAAGTTGAGAACACCTTTATTTAACCAGGTAGGCAAGTTGAGAACAAGTTCTCATTTACAATTGCGACCTGGCCAAGATAAAGCAAAGCAGTTCGACAGATACAACGACACAGAGTTACACATGGAGTAAAACAGACATACAGTCAATAATACAGTATAAACAAGTCTATATACAATGTGAGCAAATGAGGTGGGAAGGGAGGTAAAGGCAAAAAGGCCATGGTGGCAAAGTAAATACAATATAGCAAGTAAAACACTGGAATGGTAGTTTTGCAATGGAAGAATGTGCAAAATAGAAATAAAATAATGGGGTGCAAAGGAGCAAAATAAATAAATAAATAAAATTAAATACAGTTGGGAAAGAGGTAGTTGCTTGGGCTAAATTATAGGTGGGCTATGTACAGGCTCAGTAATCTGTGAGCTGCTCTGACAGTTGGTGCTTAAAGCTAGGGAGGGAGATAAGTGTTTCCAGTTTCAGAGATTTTTGTAGTTCGTTCCAGTCATTGGCAGCAGAGAACTGGAAGGAGAGGCGGCCAAAGAAAGAATTGGTTTTGGGGGTGACTAGAGAGATATACCTGCTGGAGCGTGTGCTACAGGTGGGAGATGCTATGGTGACCAGCGAGCTGAGATAAGGGGGGACTTTGCCTAGCAGGGTCTTGTAGATGACATGGAGCCAGTGGGTTTGGCGACGAGTATGAAGCGAGGGCCAGCCAACGAGAGCGTACAGGTCGCAATGGTGGATAGTATATGGGGCTTTGGTGACAAAACGGATTGCACTGTGATAGACTGCATCCAATTTGTTGAGTAGGGTATTGGAGGCTATTTTGTAAATGACATCGCCAAAGTCGAGGATTGGTAGGATGGTCAGTTTTACAAGGGTATGTTTGGCAGCATGAGTGAAGGATGCTTTGTTGCGAAATAGGAAGCCAATTCTAGATTTAACTTTGGATTGGAGATGTTTGATATTGGTCTGGAAGGAGAGTTTACAGTCTAACCAGACACATAAGTATTTGTAGTTGTCCACGTATTCTAAGTCAGAGCCATCTAACAGTAATAGAAATGAACTGCTTAACGTTACCCTGAATTGTGAATTTCTCTGCCCCTCTACGAATGTTGCGCCTCTTGTCGGGATCAGTGGTGCCTCCATAGTACTGTAACGACCCTAGGTTTATAAGCGCGGATGTCGACTCTCCTGCCTGAGCCTGTTTTTGCGGCACAGTGGATAGCGCGCCGGACCTCGGGCTCGAAGGTCGAGGGTTCGAGACCTGCTCCCTGCCTGTTTCATTACAGTACTTTGCCTGGTTGGAAAGATAAAAGAAAATCTCTGTCATGTGTTCAACAAGAGATGCCATTGAAGTGCAAACTCTAGTACATACAAACAGAAAGCAGCTACTTTAGTACAATAACAGTTAGCTTGCTAGATAAACATAAAGCACCTACAATAACAGTTAACAGATAACGTTAGCCAAATAAAACTGGATGAGGTAAATAAGCAACAAACGTTAGCAATGTCAATATATATCTAAAAACAGCTTCAGTGATTTCTTCCTGTTTAACAATATGTTCTTATATGAAGACAAATATATGGTAAAGAAAGAGTGTTCTCTTTCCAGTCTTTTCGGTCCTCTGAAGCAGCAGGTCGTTAGCAGGTTGTCACCGTCAAAAACAGTTCTTGGAGAGCAATACTGAGGTAATAATCTTGCGCGGGCTGAGTGAGCGCTTCTGAGGTTCAATTGAACTAAAACTGCTGGGGTCCTGCGTCCTGCGAGACCGCTACGAGGTAACCAAGCAACCAGCATAGCAACGGACGCTTTGGCTCATTTGTAAATCGGTCATAATATTGCAAATTCAAAAAAAAAAATATATATATATTGCAAATTCTAGCATCAGCCCTAGCAACATAAAGTCGAGCTCGTCGAATCCAATTGTGACGTAGAGGGGGACACTATTTGGCACGACAGGCCCCACCCAGGGATTTTTTAGTTTGTTGGGAAAACGGCTAACTTCCTGCAGTTCTAACATATTTGTCATGGTGCAGAGATGAACATGTTCAGTTGTATAGCTCATCTCATGCTATTTTACACATTTTGCCATGAGGCTGAGCAAAAATGTGCTGATTTAAAGCAAATTTCCTGCAATTCTACACATTTTACAATGGGGCAGACAATAGACTATCGCACACCCAAAGCTGATTTGGTGCTGGAGGCAAAAGGCAAAACTGGAGAAACTGGAAAAAGTCACACTTCCAGTCAGATGCAAATTAAAATTAATTATAGCTGAGTTTTTGGTCAGTTGACCTTCATCAGAGCATATCTCCACAAACAATAGCGGGCAGGTAATGCCACCTAGTGAGCTAGAGGTAATTGCAGATACTTGTGGTGATCTCAAGTACCAAAAAGGGCCTCTAGATATCATAATATCAGTTAGAAATACAGGATAGAAAAGAACATGTTATAGATGTATTTCTACTAGAACAAAACACATGTACACAGGGAATGTGGTGTTAGTAGAAGGAACCCATAGTCTCAAAGAGAGAGAAATAAAGAAAAGGAAAATATATACAACACTATATACTATAGAGCCAGGAGAAATCTAGAAAACAACTAGATAGAGGACATCCTAATACCAGGGTGTGAAATATATACAACACTATATACTATAGAGCCAGGAGAAATATAGAAAACAACTAGATAGAGGACATCCTAATACCAGGGTGTGAAATATATACAACACTATATACTATAGAGCCAGGAGAAATCTAGAAAACAACTAGATAGAGGACATCCTAATACCAGGGTGTGAAATATATACAACACTATATACTATAGAGCCAGGAGAAATCTAGAAAACAACTAGATAGAGGACATCCTAATACCAGGCGTGAAATATATACAACACTATATACTATAGAGCCAGGAGAAATCTAGAAAACAACTAGATAGAGGTGAATACAGGACATCCTAATACCAGGGTGTGAAATATATACAACACTATATACTATAGAGCCAGGAGAAATCTAGAAAACAACTAGATAGAGGTGAATACAGGACATCCTAATACCAGGGTGTGAAATATATACAACACTATATACTATAGAGCCAGGAGAAATCTAGAAAACAACTAGATAGAGGTGAATACAGGACATCCTAATACCAGGGTGTGAAATATATACAACACTATATACTATAGAGCCAGGAGAAATCTAGAAAACAACTAGATAGAGGTGAATACAGGACATCCTAATACCAGGGTGTGAAATATATACAACACTATATACTATAGAGCCAGGAGAAATCTAGAAAACAACTAGATAGAGGTGAATACAGGACATCCTAATACCAGGGTGTGAAATATATACAACACTATATACTATAGAGCCAGGAGAAATCTAGAAAACAACTAGATAGAGGACATCCTAATACCAGGGTGTGAAATATATACAACACTATATACTATAGAGCCAGGAGAAATCTAGAAAACAACTAGATAGAGGACATCCTAATACCAGGGTGTGAAATATATACAACACTATATACTATAGAGCCAGGAGAAATCTAGAAAACAACTAGATAGAGGACATCCTAATACCAGGGCGTGAAATATATACAACACTATATACTATAGAGCCAGGAGAAATCTAGAAAACAACTAGATAGAGGTGAATACAGGACATCCTAATACCAGGGTGTGAAATATATACAACACTATATACTATAGAGCCAGGAGAAATCTAGAAAACAACTAGATAGAGGTGAATACAGGACATCCTAATACCAGGGTGTGAAATATATACAACACTATATACTATAGAGCCAGGAGAAATCTAGAAAACAACTAGATAGAGGTGAATACAGGACATCATAATACCAGGGTGTGAAATATATACAACACTATATACTATAGAGCCAGGAGAAATCTAGAAAACAACTAGATAGAGGTGAATACAGGACATCCTAATACCAGGGTGTGAAATATATACAACACTATATACTATAGAGCCAGGAGAAATCTAGAAAACAACTAGATAGAGGTGAATACAGGACATCCTAATACCAGGGTGTGAATTATATACAACACTATATACTATAGAGCCAGGAGAAATCTAGAAAACAACTAGATAGAGTACATCCTAATACCAGGGTGTGAAATATATACAACACTATATACTATAGAGCCAGGAGAAATCTAGAAAACAACTAGATAGAGGACATCCTAATACCAGGGCGTGAAATATATACAACACTATATACTATAGAGCCAGGAGAAATCTAGAAAACAACTAGATAGAGGTGAATACAGGACATCCTAATACCAGGGTGTGAAATATATACAACACTATATACTATAGAGCCAGGAGAAATCTAGAAAACAACTAGACAGAGGACATCCTAATACCAGGGTGTGAAATATATACAACACTATATACTATAGAGCCAGGAGAAATCTAGAAAACAACTAGATAGAGGACATCCTAATACCAGGGTGTGAAATATATACAACACTATATACTATAGAGCCAGGAGAAATCTAGAAAACAACTAGATAGAGGTGAATACAGGACATCCTAATACCAGGGTGTGAAATATATACAACACTATATACTATAGAGCCAGGAGAAATCTAGAAAACAACTAGATAGAGGTGAATACAGGACATCCTAATACCAGGGTGTGAAATATATACAACACTATATACTATAGAGCCAGGAGAAATCTAGAAAACAACTAGATAGAGGTGAATACAGGACATCCTAATACCAGGGTGTGAAATATATACAACACTATATACTATAGAGCCAGGAGAAATCTAGAAAACAACTAGATAGAGGTGAATACAGGACATCCTAATACCAGGGTGTGAAATATATACAACACTATATACTATAGAGCCAGGAGAAATCTAGAAAACAACTAGATAGAGGTGAATACAGGACATCCTAATACCAGGGTGTGTTTGTGAAGCTAAAATGAGGAATTACAACATGACCCTCATATCAAAAAAAGTCCTAACGGCTATAGGGCGCCTAAAGGATGAATATAGAAGAGTTCTCTCTGGCAGAGTTTACGGCCGTTGCCGCCTCCTCTTGGTGACACTTCCACCTTCTCAATGCCATGGAATTGTAGAGAAGACACACTGTGAGAGCACTGAATCCTGTAGGTAATATGTTCCAGTGCGTCTAGCCTTTTCATGAGAGATATTCGTGCAGAACAGGGGATGTCAACTCTTAACCTACGAGGTCCGAAGCCTCCTGGTTTTCTGTTCTACCTGATAATTAATTGTACACACCTTTTGTCCCAGGTCTAAATCAGTCCCTGATTAGCTGAGAACAACGAAAACATGCAGTGGAACTGGCTTCAAGGTACAGAGTTGAGTTTGAAGGGTGCAGAGGCTCTCTAGATCAAATGTAGCCAATAGGATGTTGTCAGGCAGATTAGACAGTTCTGATATTTTGTTAATCACATCTGTAGAACCGTTGACAAATGCTGTGAGTTTTTGCACAATAGGCTTAATGAAAGAATCAACAAAGTTGGAAAGTCTCTAGAACAGAGGCAATACTGGCAATGATGGTTCTGCCCTTTTCTTAGCATAGGCTCTTATGGATCTTAGGTAGTCTATAGAAAACAGGTATGACAGGGAATGTCCAATAAAGGTAGTTCAATTCATGCATAGAGATCCAGTTCTGATCAAGATCAAATGTCAGATAGTTGGTTATCTTTGTCTGGAAGTCAGATGTAGAGTAAGTTCTGATTTTCCTATAGAAATGATCATCATCAAGCGGGCGATAGGCCTATGCCTTATAAAGTAGTCTGAACAACTATAGCTCCTCCCTGATCAGCAGGTTTAATGACAATCTGAGTATCTTTAGCAATTGCTGAATGGACAGATAGAAGTTGAAAACATCCTATTCCACAATTCTACAGAAGATGTGAATGCATTCGTAAAGTATTCAGACCCCTTCCCTTTTCCACATTTTGCTACATTAGAGTCTTATTCTAAAATGTATAAAATATATATTTTTTCTCATCAATCTACACGCAACACCCCATAATGAAAAAGTTACAACAGGTTTTTAGACATTTTTGCAAATGTATTAAAAATTAAAAACTGTACTGTTAGTATTCAGACCTTTTGCTATGAGACTCGAAATTGAGCTCAGGTGTATCCTGTTTCCATTGATCATCATTGAGGTGTTCCTACAACTTGATTGGAGTCCACCTGTGGTAAATTCAATTGATTGGACATGATTTGGAAAGGCACACACGTGTCTATATAAGGTCCCACAGTTGACAGTGCATGTCAGAGCTAAAAGCAAGACATGAGGTCGAAGGAACTGTCCGTAGAGCTCCGAGACATGATTGTGTCGAGGCACACAGTGGCCTCCATCATTCTTGAAAAAGTTTGTAACCAACAAGACTCTTCCTAGAGCTGGCCACCCGGCCAAACTGAGCAATCACAGGAGAAGGGCCTTGGTCATGTAGGTGACCAAGAACCCAATGGTCACTCTGACAGAGATTCAGAGTTCCTCTGTGGAGATGGGATAATCTTTCAGAAGGACAACCATCTCTGCAGCACTCCCCCAATCAGGCCTTTATGGTAGAGTGGCCAGACGGCGGCCTCTCCTCAGTAAAAGGCACAAGCTAGGCACCTAAAGGACTCAATATTATCTGGTCTGGTCAAGATTCTCTGGTCTGATGAAACCAAGAATTAACTTTGGCCTGAATGCCAAGCGTCACGTCTTGAGGAAACCTGGCACCATGTAGACGTGGTTTTCAGCGGCAGAGACAGGCAGACTAGTCAGGATCGAGGGAAAGATGAATGGCGCAAAGTACAGAGAGATACTTGATGAAAACCTGCTCCAGAGCGCTCAGGACCTCAGACTAGGGCGAAGGTTCACTTTCCAACAGGATAACAACACTAAGCACACAGCCAAGACAACGCAAGAGTGGCTTTGGGACAAGTCTCTGAATGTCCTTGAGTGGCCCAGCCAGAGCCCGAACTTGAACCCGATCGAACATCTCTGGAGAGACCTGAAAATAGCTGAAAAGCGACGCTGCCCATCCAACCTGACAGAGCTTGAGAGGATCTGCAGAGAAGAATGGGAGAAACAGGCCTCCCGGGTGGCGCAGCGGTCTAAGGCACTGCATCACAGTGCCAGCTGTGCCACCAGAGACTCTGGGTTCGAGCCCAGACTCTGTCGCAGCTGGCCGCGACCGGGAGGCCCATGGGGCGGCGCACAATTGGCCTAGCGTCGTCCGGATTAGGGAGAGTTTGGCTGGCAGTGATATCCTTGTCTCATCGCGCACTAGCGACTCCTGTGGCGGGCCTGGGCGCAGTGCACGCTGACCAGGTCGCTAGGTGTACGGTGTTTGTGTTTCAGAGGACGCATGGCTCTCGACCTTTGCCTCTCCCGAGTCCGTGTGGGAGTAGCGATGAGACAAGTTAGTAACTACTAACAATTGGATACCACGAAATTGGGGAGAAAAAGGGGCAAAAAAAAAACTTAAAAAAAACGTTAATGAAAAAGAATGGGAGAAACTCCCTAAAAGGCACACAAGGTGTGTCAAGCTTGTAGCGTCATACCCAAGAAGACGGGTGGCTTTCCTGTTTTGAATGTTACTTTGGAAACAATATAAAGAAAAAATATATATAATTGAGTAAATAAAGCCACTTACAAACATGGTCTCTTTTATAGTTTCTTGAGTAAGGCAGCTCCAAAATGCAGGTGTGTCAGCCTAGCTCAGTGCTTTCTGTGGTGGTGGGGCAAGGCAGCAGAAAATACGGAGCATTGCGGCGTGATTCACCCAGTGTTCTGTCACTCATGGGGACACTACTTCACCGCCAAGTCTAAGGGTAGAGCTAGAAAATGTTAGCCCCTTGGGTGCTGCCAAAGGGTTACATTAGAAGTGCCCATCCAAGAAGGCTCAATGTCATTGGCCACAGATAAAATGACATCAAATCACATTATATGTACCTTTTATTGGACTGATCATGTCAACATCATACTTTCAAAATCTAGCTAGCAGTCATCATCATGAATCACGTCGACAATCTACTGGCAAATCCTTTTCAATCCTTGCCACACGAAGAGAAATAATGAAGAGAAATTGTAGATAAAACGTATTGGTGGTCATCGGCCATTGGACATATACATTACACAAGTTGGAAATCGCAAATTCAACAATGAGTGGTTTGGAAGGAATCAGTGACAGTGGCTAACTGCAAGCATTGCAAAGCAATCACTAGCCTGCTATTCAGTGGAGTGGCTGTGTTGTCCCAAATCTGGGATTAAAGGGCTCTTTTCCAAGTTTAAAATGATAAACATTCAACATTGGCCATGCTGTCAATGAAGCATGATTTGTGCCGCGCTCAAAACAATTGTTAACTCGGAACTGCGGAAACTTGACTTCAGTGAGTTCAACTGGGAAGTCGAGAATAAATGAGCTCCGACTGGGTAAATGCATTTTGAACGGTCATCCAACTCAGATTTGTAAATCCGGCCTCTTTCTAGAGCTATGACATGAAGATCCATGGCGTCATCATGATTCAAACTTGTTTTTTCAAGTTCCCAGTTGTTTTTAAAGCACCATAAATCCAGAGAATGCCAGACTTTGATGACAAAATTTGCCCACGAAGGACCACCACACCACCTTCCTGTTCAAGTGAGCACAACACAACAAGGTGAGTCCAAAAATGTATTGTATTCTGCTGCATAAATGATGTAATATACCAGGGAGATATGTGTACTGTAGCTAAGAAAGTAATACTAAGTTTATGTATAGTATAGTAAGATGTTAGTAGCCCATGTGCATCACCCTAATTATTTGCTCTATTTACCCCTCTTAATTTCACCTACTGTTCTGACTTGGTGGTGCACGTGTAGCCTATAACTTGTTTTAGAGAAATGTAATCATCGAATATCGTAAGAGCTTTCATTGTCTGCTTATATGCCTCCTTTATTTATCCGACAGTTCTGACTTGGTGTACAGGGAGAACACTGAATGGCCCATGTCCTGAATTCTGTCACTGTACATTTCAAAAGTGCTAAACAAATAGTTATATTGACTATATCGTCCTAGCTCGCTCATTAATGTCTTAATCAAAATTACGGATTGCCTCTTATCTTCTTGTCGTCCCCTTATAGCTTGTACATCACAATTGTTATTAGAAACCAGATTTGTTTAAGCAAGTCAGCCATACAAGCTATGTTTTTTTTAAAGGCTGTAAATGAGGCTGAATGAACTGTTTCACTGCCAGACAAGGCTCCGCTGACAGCCAGATGTAGCAGTGATAAGATGTTGGGACTGCTGTTGGGACAGCTTTATGTAGGTCCTAACAGTTTTCCGGCACCGTTTGTCACCGGTATAGTGCAGTTATTGTATTGTTTAGTGCTCTGTCATGTAGTGGCTTTGCTGCCCCCCCCCCCCCCCCCCCAAGATTCACATGCTAAAATGTCCACTGGTTTGAACACAGGCATATTGGGCTTTTGTGTATCATTGGAGTCATTAGACCTGACAAACCTGCCAAAAAGCACAAACGATCAGTCTTTATCTCAAAAGAGTTACTGTCATATGTGGGGACAAAAGAGAGGCCTTTACTTTAGGCAGACACCTGATATGTGGTAAGTACCTTGATTACAGCAACCTCGCTGTAATCAAGGTTGATTACAGTATCCTCGCCTGTTGGCAGGTGAGGGGCATGATTCCGGGAGTGTGGTTTCCTCTTTCCCCTGCTCGTCTTCCTGTGCCCCGTCTGCCATTTTTTGATCGCTGGTGTCCACGGTCTTGGCGACAATAGCCGCTCTGATTGGAGTCTGAGTCACCTGGGAAGTCACTGTCGTTCTGCAAAGTGTGATTGGAGTTGTGGATGGCCACCCTCTCTTGGGCTATGTGGTTTCGTGGTGTCCTTATATGTCCACATGTAGACGTGGTTAAGCTGGTAATCGGTTGTGTCCCTCTTGTTCTTCCTGAACTATTGAGCCATTAGTCCTTCTTCAAATGTTTTAAGTGTCTATTTAAGGGAATTGTGGATTACAGGGATATCACTTCCAACCTTCTGTTGCTTCAGAGTCTTCTGGTTTGAA